>NW_027203404.1:0-80203 GCF_024711535.1 Dipodomys merriami | reverse complement strand
GAGGAGCTGCTCCAAATAAGTCTGTAGGATGTGTCTATCTCTTTCTTGAGCCCCCATAGATACTGGGGTGGCCTTAGTAGGTGCCCATATGCTGACTCTGGGCGACTCAAGCACAGCCTCTTTTTTTACCCAAGTCAGAGGTCTGCATTGGATCTTGGGGGCACTGCCTTGTTGGTGACTGTGCTAGGAGCAAGGCAGAGGGCTGCAGAAGCCTCACTGTGGCCTGACTTCTGGGGCCCAGTAGATGCCAAAGTCTTCTCTCGGTTCTTTTCAGAATATGTAGGCAAGTTCAGGAAGCAGAAGCTGAGCTCAGGGGGCCCCTAAACACAGGGTGGGCAATGGAGCTGGAAGAAGCAGGGCTGTCCAGGTTGGCAGGGGACAGGTGATGAGCCTATATTAGTAATCTGCCAGCTTCCAAATGAAAAGTTAGTCTTGCTTGCTACCCAGAAATATCCCCCAGAGAGTCCCATGATGGTGACTGGTAAAATCCCAAAGACCAAAGTAAATATACCAGGAGCACTTGGTGCTCTTGGTGGGCAATTCAATGCTGGCACTGGCAGGGGGAGCTGCAGGTTCCCTAACACTGCAGGTCCAGGGAAGCCAGAGCCCAAGCAGACACCAGGATTGGCCACTAGACAGGCTGGAAGGTGAAACCTTGTTGGATGGCTTTGCAGTCTTCAACGTGGGCCAAGAAGGCACAAGAAGCATCCTAGCATCTACTCAACAGCAGCTTTCCCAACTTGGACATGAGTGTTCAGCTCACCAGAGGATGCTGTGGTCAGTTTGGGTCTGGAAGGAGTGGCAGGCCTGCTTCTGGAGGGAGCAGATACCCCTTTCAAGGCTTCTGGGTGAAGGGGAGCCCCTGGAAATGGGCACATGGGAAGGCTGGTCTGTCTTCCCCAAAGAGAACACTTCCAGCTTGTTTGACTGTTTGCTTGGGTAGGGGGTCATCCCTTGGGATAGTGATATTAGGAGACATTGTTCATGAGATTATACCCAAATTAATCAAACCCCTGAGGGAGCAAAAGGGTAAGCATTGCTGAACTGCCCGTAGCAGCTGGGGTTGAGGTCTTGACTGCTTCTGTCTTGAATGACCCTGAGGTTTTGTCACCAGAGGACAAGTGACTGGATGCTTGCATGCAGCCCAATAATTTTAGGAAATTTATCAGAGATCCCTACTTGGCTTGCATGTCACTCAGCAGGACTAATACTGGGTGGGGAGTTTGGGCTGTAAAGCTGGCCATCACAGCTTGATCTTTTTGAAGGACTGAGGACACCTTCTGGCAGCTGTTGGAAATTTATGAGGTCTGGGTACATTATGTGAGTAGATGTGGTACTCTGAGCTTCAACCTTGGGTTGTTATGGGGCTGAGCCCTCCCTCCCTACTGTCCTGGTGCTCTCAGGAAGTGGGTTGGTGTCTAACAGGTAGTAAAGGGCAGTGTTTTTACCCTCTGAGACTCACTGTGAAGGACTACTGTTGGCAGGGAGGATTGTGTCATGTGGAGGTCTATGTGTTCTTTGAGTAAGGAAATCTATACACCTCAGAGCACATCTTGGCTTTCTCTCTGAACATTTGGTTTCTTTGGAATACTAGTTTCTGAAAGGCCTAAGAGTTCGAAGGCTTCAGAGGCTTTCTTGATTTCCAGGTATGTCCAGGGCTTGTCCTTTTTCATCTTATACAGCTCTACCTTCCTCTCTTCGTCATGGTCTACTGAGCCTTTGGCTCTGGCATAAATGAGAAAAGACAGGCAGGACTGTCTTGTTGCTAAGCAAAAGCAGACAAGGCTGTCTTGTTGCATACTTTCATTTTATTTTCCAGTGTTGTAAATAAAGCCATCAGATTGGACTTCAGGTGCTGCCCAGGATCAGTGCTCCATCCCTTTTCCCTACTCTTACCTTACAGCTTTTCCATTTAAATTTATTTTCATTTTCAATTTTTGTATTGGTGATTGAATCTAGGGCTTCAATTAGCTGAGCACTGTGATGTGAACCTATAAACTTTGTTTTTGGGGGAGGATGAGACTGCAAAAATTGTGTTTTCATGTCAACCCAGGCAGAATTCTGTGAGACCTCATCTGAACAGAAGAAGCTGTGCATAGTAGTGTTCACCTCTCATCCCAGCAGTGATGGGAGAGGAAAGTAGGAGGACTGAAATCCAGTTGCACACCTGAGCAGGAAATGAGACCCTGTCTCAAAAACAGAGCAAAAAATATACAGCTGTGGCTCAATATTAGAGTGTGTATCTAGAAAACATGAGGCCCTGAGTTCAAACCTCAGTACCATAAAAAAGAAGAGAACCAGTTATTTCTGAAAAGCTTATTAAAAGCAGTCTTTTTTAAAAAATGTGTTTTGATATTCAGGCTTGAACTCTGGGCATTGACATTTTCCCTTTGCGAAATTTTCACATAAGACTAAACTTCGTTTTTTTGTGATACAGGTCGAACCAGTGTAACAATAAGTTGTACAAAACACTAAGTTGAAAATGAACTTCACAACTTTGGTGGGGGTGGAGGTTGGGGAGGGTAGTTGTGGATGTGAGAGGAAAGTAATGGTAGGGGGAAAACAAAGGAGGAAGCAACAATGATCTATAGGAAATGCACTCAGTACTTTGCTCATATAACTGTAACTCCTATGTCAAGCATTTTTACAGTAAAAAACATATTTAAAAAACTTAACTTATACTATTGAGCCACAGCTCCACTTCTAGCTTTGTGTGTGTGTTTCTCTCTCTCTCTCTCTCTCTGTGTGTGTGTGTGTGTGTGTGTGTGTGTGTGTGTGTGTGTGTGTGTGTGTGCCAGTATTAGACTTGAACTCCAAGATTGGGCACTGTCCTTGAGCTCTTTTGTTCAAGGATAGTATTGTACCGCTTGGCTCACCACTCTCCTACTGGCTTTTTGTGGTGAATGAGATAAAAGTTTTGTGGACTCTTCTTGCCCCAGAAAGGTTTGAACCGAGATTCTCTTCTCTCTAATTCCTAAATGACTAGGGTTATGGGTGTGAATCATCAGTATATGGTAGGAGAAGGGTTCTTAAGCAGAAATAATGTGGATTGCTGGCCTTCTGCAATTTGGTGGCATGCTTTCTTTTTTAGAAAGGAACTCCTTTACTGGGAGGGCAGCAATTACTCTAGAAGCTAGGAAGGCAGAGGAAATGCAATCCCCTATCTCCAGAGGCAGGACCTTTGGCATGATGGTTGTAAGAACATCATGTTCTTTATCAGAGTAGATATCTATACTAGCCTGAAGTTAACACTGTTTTCTTCATCAGCTTTGTCTTGGTTGCATTAAATAAGAAAATTACTTGATAACTCTCACCAAAATTTATCAGATAGAGGGGGAAATGAAGCTTTAAAGTGAGGCATTAGACACTACACGACTATACCGGAAGGGGCAAGGAGAAATGAGAGTTCATAAATACTGATTTTTATTTAAATAAAATAGGGAGAAAACATGAATATATGTCAGTACTGGACAAGTGTGCTCAAAGCTTTCTAATAAACTAGCATTAAGGAAGTATTTTTATGATGCAGGACTGCTCATACTACCTGTGTAGTTTCTCTAATCCCTTCACTGTCCTCCCAAGCGAAGTCACTGGCCCTCCAGCTCAGAGCAGAGGATCTAAGACAATATCTATCTACTACTGGGCAGTGGAAGACCAGTCAAACAGCTGGTGAAGTGGGACAAGATGCTCTGCTCCTGTTTCCATCAAATTCTAGACTTTGCTGTATAGAATTCATAGATTAGGGAGAATGCTTGAGAATACCGCTGGACCTATGTGTGTGTGTGTGTGTGTGTGTGTGTGTGTGTGTGTGTGTGTGTGTGTGTGTGTGTGTGTGTGTGTGTGTGGTGTGTGTATGATGTACTCATATGCCAGCATGGGGCTTCTTTTTGGGTCTCACAGGTAGAGTTAACTCCTTCTCCAAGTCTGTTGAAAAGATTTGTCTGTCACTGACTGATATGCAGCAGAGGAGGAAATGATCCCTGAATTCTCCACTGGTAGAACAGATGGGTCCTTCTATGTGGTCTGATTTATACTAATGCTAGTGCTAATACTAACCCATGACTGGGAATATCAGCTGGCACTTTTTGTGCATTTTGGCACTAGTTTTTTTTCACATGGGTTAAGTAAAAATTCTCATCAGAATATCGTGACATAGTGTTAAGTATAACATGCTGTATACACACCGCCATATTTGGCAGCAGTCTTCATTATATAAAGTGTACCATGAACTGTAGAGAAGTTCAATGAATGCTTCTCATGAACAAGATCCTTGGAGCACCTTGGAGCCAGCACCTTGGAGGAGGGACTCACAGGAGCTTGGCTAACAAGTTGGAGACACGATGATGTAGATCCTGTGCCATTGTTGGCTACCTGCCTGATCTGGAGGGACCAGGGATTTGCTACCCTAGCACTGTCCCCCATGGCCTGGCCTGGCCTGGCCTGGCCCCACCCCAACCCCACCTAATCTTTGGCACAGGAAGAACAGTTTTGTCCTTTTGGCCACACATTCATCTGACACATAAGGTTGCTCCATAGAATTTCCAGAGGACACCAGGAAGATATTTAGAAGATACATTAACTGGGGTCAAAAGGGCAAAGACTTACTGTAGGTCTCACATTCGGTTAATAGTGGGGTTTATTGACTACCTGATCTATCCCCTAGGCAGTGGAGCCTCTGATCTAGGATTCTCACAATGCTCACTTAGAAAAATAATCTAGTAGATTCAAAAACACAGAAACAATTTTAAAAATCTATATGTAATATTATTTTTTATTCTTGGATTACTAAAACGCATGCAGAACCTGTCAATTCAAGAAGCACAAAATGGCAGATGGTGTGAGCTTGGCCCCTGACCCTCTACTGTGGCTCTCTTGCTCCAACCTGGTGTGACCACTGCTACTAGTTAGTTATGAATTCCTGCATCTAAACTAAATGTTCACAAAAGGAGACATTGTCCACAGCTACCAAAGGTCCACCAAACTGCAAGCTTAGAACAAGGCCAAATTTCCTTTCACACTATAGAGATTCAAACTTCTACACTCAGGTTCACAGCCCTGAGCTAAGTCTGTGCTGGAACCACATGACTGAAAGTGATAGCTTATAATTCACCAAGGAAGAAGTCTTCAATAGCTGGAAGTCTGCCCTCTGCCTTTCCCAATAGGTCACAGTATTAGATATAAGAACTAAGCAGTTACACAAGCCTTTCAGAGATTACTAGACATTAGGGTTTTACTTTTGTAATGCCAAGTTTTGCTTCAGATCAAATATTGGGCCTGCACAACAGCAGCAGCTCAAGTGGAAGTGATGTCCAGAACTTGTGTAAATGTCTCAGACCATTTGAATTTTTTTTTTTACTGAATTGTCTTTTTTCCTACAATCCACACCTGTGGCCTAATGGGGGCTTTCTTACAGCTAGCTGACAGAAGACACAACACTGGATCTAGTTTACACCTAGTTCTGCAGACTTGTTCTGGAATATGGATGGCTGCTGCAGTCTTAGATTTACAAGTCCCCTTTCTATTCCCCTCTTTTTCCCCACACTCTCTGTCCTTCAGTGAACAATTCAAATGTAATTTGTTGAAAAAGAATCTTGGAAAATTGTCTTAACATTAAACAGTAGTGTCCACCTTTCAAGTCTGCCAATATTGTTAACACAGCTGGAGAATAAGCAAGATAAAAAGTAAATGCAAATACAAATGCATACACCGACACCAAAACCTACAACACATAGACACACACATACACAGAGACACACAAAAAAACCACAGGACATATAAGCCTTGTTCTGTTAATAATTTAAACAGACAAAAATATGTGATGCAGTTAGGTAATCCCTAGGGTGGGTGCACATATGTGAGCGTGCATGTGCGCGCGCGCGCACACACACACACACACACACACACACACACACACACACACACACACACACACACACTGCCAATCCTGGAGCTTGAACACAGGACATGTGTGATGTCCCTGAGATTTTGTAATGAAAGCTATCACTTTACACATTTGTACCACAGCTCTACTTTGGCTTTTTGGTGGCCAATTGGAGATAAGAAACACATGGACTTTTCTGTCCAAGTTGACTTCAATCCACAACACTCACATGTCAGCCTCCAGACTGGTTGAACAATTTATATTCTTACTAACAGTGATAGAATTCCCTTTTGGCCACATCCATGACATCATTTGTTGCTAATCATTAAAAAAAATTATTAGCCTTCCTTACTGGGGTGAGGTGGAATTACAGTATTGTTTTGGTTTGCTTTACCTTTATGTTCAGATTTTTTGAACATTTCTTCATGTATTTTTGGCCTTTCTTACTTCTTCTGAGAAGTTTTATTTTAGGTCATTACTCCATTTAGTAATTGGGGTCTTATTTGAGGGTTTCTTTGGAGCCAATTTTTTGTGCTCTATGTATATTTTTTCTATTAGGCCCTTGTCTGATGCAAGCTCATAAAATTCTTCTCCCATTCTATGGGTTTTCTATTTAGCTTGTTATGTCCTTTACCAGGTAGACAAGTTTAAGTTTCATGCAATCCTATTTATCTAGTCTTTCTTTGATTTGTCGTAATTCTGGATCTTTACTTAGAAAGTTCGGACCTGTGTTCTAGGAGCCATGGTGTTTCGCCTGCCACTTCTTGTAATCATTTCATGGTGTCTGGCCTTATATTGATGGCTTGGGATATGTGGACAGCATTAATTTGATCTGCCTACTCTTCCTTGGTTCAAAGAGACTGCAAAGTGGTACCCTTTCTTAGTAAGTTGAGGTGGTTCCTGGTGGTTTGGAAGGAGGATGGCTTCCCAGAAGCGTGAATATGGAAATCATAAGTGGTAAGCTAAGGCATTATTATTTTAATTACATATTTATTTGTAAGTACATTGAATCCTGATCAATGACACTTTTCTCATTATCTCCCCCATCCCTGAAACTCAATTTCTTCCCCTCAATTTTCCCGGTTTCATTGGATGTGCATTGACAAATATGACTTCTTTCACCTACTCCTACTTTTGAATTTTCAGTTTCTTCATATTCATTTTCTTGTACTGTTAGTTTTTTCCAAAGAATTACACAATTTAAAGTCTTTCTTACATATACTGTACTTTGTGCAATATGTTTATGTATATATGCACAAAACCTTGTATGTGTTTACTTGTATATTTAAAAAGTAGACCTATCTTCCACATGTGAGAGAAAACATGCATCCTGATTTCACAAAAATTTTTCCAGGTCTATTCACTACTTTACAAATGATGTAAAAATCTAATTGAAGAGCAAAAGTCCTCTGTGTATATATACCAAATTTTCTTAATCTATTCATTTGTTGAAAGCATTTGTGCTATATCTATACCTTGACAATGAACTGTTATATGGGTGGCCTTCCTTTATCCTGATTTGTAGTCTTTTGGGTAAATGCCCAACACTGGTAGTTTTAGACCACAAGGCAGTCCTAGTTTGTTTGTTTTTTTAGTGTGGTTCAACAAGTTCACATTCCCACCAGCCCTGTTTGATGTTCCTTTGCCTGCACATCTGTGACAGCATCTATTGTATTTTTCTTGTGTGTATTGTTGGTAATGATCATTCTAAATTGAGATGGAATCTCAAGTGTTTTGATTTGCATTTCCTTTATGGCCAGAGAGTTTAAAGATTTCTTTATATGATTACTGGCCAATTTTATGTTTTCTGAGAAGTCTCTACTTATCTTGTTTGCCCATTTGTTAATTGGGTTGTTAATTCTTTGCTAGTATAATTTATTGAGCTCTTTGTATATCCTGATGTATAGCTGGTAAAGATCTCTCCTTCCTTGGGCTTTTATTAGCTTGCTAATGGTGTCCTTTACCATGCAGAAACTTCTTAGTTTGGCACAATCCCATTTGTTAGTTCTCTCTTTGAGTCCAGGCATTATTGATAGGGAACTCTATATTCCTGTTCAGCAGGAGCCTAGGATAGCAAGGCTTATACTTTTGGAACACTCCTTTTTAGATTTCGATCCTAGTGATGGACAGGTATGGTTGCCCTCATTTTACAGGGAGCAAGTTCAAAACCTAACATTTCCCTGATTCTTTAAGCCACATATCTAGTCAAATGACAGTATAGAAAATAGATTATTGTATAGTCTCAAAATAGGTTATCCTAGTGGCCTTCTTTTTTCACATTTCTTCCTTACCTCTGTACGTCTGGTGTACAATATGATGGTTACTGACCACATGGAGTTCCTAAGCACTGTAACTTGCAGTTTGTTGTATTGGTTTTGCTGTAAAGACAATGAGAACCATGGAGTTGGAACACTACATAAAAAGCAATTGGAGGAGCTACTTTTATGTTTGCTTTTCCAGTCCTGGGGCTTAAACTCAGGGCTTGGACACTGTACCTGGGGGTCTTTTGCTCAAGGCTAACCAGCACTCTACCACTTAAGCCACAGCATTACTTCCAGTTTTCTGTTTAAGTGGCACTGAGGAATCAAACTCAGGCCTTCATAAATGTTAGGCAAGCACACTACCTCTAAGCCACATTCCAATCCCTTGGGTTATCTTTTAAATGCCAATTTTATCATGAGTTTCCTACTGTCTTGCTCATTCTGGCTTTGTACTGTGATCCTCAGATCTCAGTTTCCTGAATACCTAGGATTACAAGCATGAGTTACTGGGGGCAAAAGGTGATTTTTAACCTACTTTTAATTTTACTCATTGATGGAAGAGCTGATTAGGTAACACGAAGTAAGGAGAAAGGCAGAGGCAAAAGCAAAAGTAGTGGATACTAGAAAAGGAAAGAAAAGTAGTACAAAAATTGGCAAAATGAAGTAAAAGTTGCAATTTAGTTAACAGCAGAAGACCAATGTTGCTTTTTTATTTTACAAACATACATTGGTTACATACTGGTACATTCTATTAACAGTAGTAGAATGGGGGACACACTTAAGCTCTCAGCATCCTTATTTACATTTTATTATGAGGCCAACGCAGGAACAGTCTCATTTCAGGGAGGGAAAGAGAAAGTCAGGGTTCATAGAAATAACCAGTATTCAGAAAATTAAACTTCGGGACATAAGATGGTAGCATACTTAAATAAAAACTATCATTAAGAAAAAGATAAGGAGGCTGGGAATGTGGATTAGTGAGAGAGTGTTTGCCTATCATGCAAGAAGCCCTGGGTTCGATTCCTCAGTAGCACATACACAGAAAAAGCCAGAATTCATGCACTTTCTCAAGTAGAAGAGTGCTCGAGACAGTGCCCAGGCCTTGAGTTCAACCCCAGAACTGGCAAAGAGATAGCTAGCTTGCTACATAGGTAGCTAGGTTGGTAGGTAGGTAGGTAGGTAGGTAGATAGATAGATAGATAGATAGATAGATAGATAGATAGATAGATAGATAGATAGATAGATAGATAGATAGATAGATAGATAGATAGATAGATAGATAGATAGATAGATAGATAGATAGATAGATAGATAGATAGATAGATAGATAGAAAGAAAGATGATAGATGAATCTGGTCTTGTATGTCAGGAGGAAAGAAGTCATGAGACCTTCTGCAGTGTGCCAGGCCACCAGCATCACCTTCACACAACCACAGAGCAGGAAGACTGTCTCTGTCCCACTTCTCAAGCAGCTGAAGGCCCTAGAGCCAAGAGGGCCAAGACAGGTTCTAACTTAGGTGATTGGAGACAGTAGAGAAAGGGCCCTGCCTCTTCTTGGACTGGAGATTTGCATTAATGATGTGGAAAATGAAGGAAGGAGAATGGACTGGCAGAGGTAGAAGGGCCTTCAGATGGAGAGTCAAAAACCCACCCCCTAAGAACAGAGTGCAGGGTTTTTCTACTCTTTTTCTCCCTGCTCCCTCACTGAACTGGCTCTCTATTGTTAACCTAAAGATAGTCTGAGACTCCCTTCACCTGAGGGAGGAAGGTTAATTAGTCATTGTTTGTAGAAGCTGAGAAAAGCCTGACCCTAACAAATGTTTGAGGTTTCCCCCCATTGCTGGCTTTCCCTAGAATGAATGAAGTGGATTTGCAGCTCACTTCCCTGTTGAGTGTGTACATTTTGCCTCCTAATTCTGCAGGCCTTGGTCTCTTCACCTAGCCTGGCTTTTGCAACTATTTGCTGTCCTTCAAATACAGTGTTAAAATGGGAAACACAGGAAGCTCTTGAACATCTGACCTTTCAGAAGTGGAAATCAGAGTGTCATAGACTTTCCAGCTCTGGCTGGATTCACCCTGTGAGCCTCAGACCTCAGCCTCCTGAGCTAGGGTGGCGGGCGCGAGCTACTGGTGCTCTGCTAGGTTCACAATTGTAATGATACTGACAATACAAGTCAACTCCTTATCACAAAGGGCTTATGGGGCATTTAAGCCTTTCAACATTGGACCTTTCAGAACCCTGTAGGACACAAGGTTATAATGGTAGAGTCTGAGAGGCTGGGCATATGGATCTGCTACACTTGAACCTTGAGCTCTGACTCCAATTCTGGTGTACATTAGCATTCATTTTCCAGAAAATGTTCTTATAATTAGCAAATAGGAAAAATACTTTGATTAACCCTCACTCTTTTTCCAATTGAGTGTCTCAAACTAAAGCCTGGGCACTGTCCCTGAGCCCTTCAGCTGAAGGTAAACACTCTACCACTTGAGCCGCAGGACCACATGGAATCTTTTGGTCATTCAGTGGAGGTAAGAGTTTGACAGGCTTTCCTTCCCTAGGCTGTCTTTGAACTGTGGTCTTCAGATCTCAGCCTCCTGAGAAGCTCGGGTTCTAGGTGTCAGCCAATGGCATCTGGCCTATTGTTTTTTGCCAGTCCTGGGGCTTGAATTAGGGCCTTGGTACTGTCTCTGAGCTTCTTTTTCTCAAGCCTTAATGCTCTACCACTTGAGCCACTCCACAGTTCCTGTCTTTTACTGAGTATGTGGCACTGAGGATTCAAACCCTGGCATTCATGCATGCTGAGCAAGCTTTCTACCACTAAGCCACATTCTCAGCCCCACCCTTACAATTTTATCCCTCAACTTGCCTATCCTCAAGAAAAGGCTTCTGAGTATAAATCATCTAAAGAAATCCCTATAGAAAGTTGTCCAAAGATAAATAAGACAAAGCTCATACTTGGGAGAGACTAAACATGTGAAGACTGTGACAAATGCCTCCATTTAATTATGTATCATGTTTCAACAGTTAATAAAATATTAATGAAAAATGAATCAATGTCCTAAATTATTGCTTATGATTTTAAAATATATGTACAATGCATAATAAATATTATGTGTATAATAATACTAAATACAATATACAATAAAATGAATAAAATAAAAATAAAATAAATACAAAATTAGTAATAATCATAATGTATAAAACATGCATATGTACATATATATCATATATTACACATGTATATAAATATTTTTTCCATTGCAGGGCCTTAATACAGGCCCTGGTAACTCTAGCTTGAATTTCTTTTCCTCAGGTACGGTGAGCTTCCCCTTCACAAATGGTGTAAAAGAGATACCCGGACGGTGAGCTCAAATCCCATCAATGGCAGAAATACAGGCCTCAGTTCCAAGACAGTGACTTAAATTTTGTAATGGAAGCAGTTATGTTTATTCAGTTCCACGCTGAATATTAAAAAATGTCAGTATAGAATTTTGTACAACTATTCAGACATCCGTCCCTTACCCCAAAAGCGCTTCTTTGAGCACTACATTACTTTTGTAAGTTTTTTTTGTAGAAATGTTGTACAGAGGGGTTACAGTTACATGAGCAAAGTAATGAGTACATTTCCTATTTAGCATTGTTGCCTTCCCCTTTGCTCTCCCCCTACCATCCCTCCCTTTCCATCTCCACATCTACCTCGCCCTGCTGAGCTCATTGACTTAATTAATTTTTCGCTTGTCATGGGGTTTGAACTCAAGTAGTGGCAACTCTGCACCTTCCCTCACGTTGCTTCGGATTTATCAAGACCCTGAGTTCAAATCCCAGGCTCGGTGGGGCTGGGGAGGTGGGTCAGTGGTAGAGTGCTTGCCTTGCATGCATGAGGCCCTGGGTTCGATTCCCCAGCACCACATAAGCAAAAAGAAAAAAGCCGGAAGTGGTGCTGTGGCTCAAGTGGTAGAGCGCTAGAGTTCAGGCCCCACGACCGGACCCCCCCAAAAAAATCCCAGGCTCGGAAGAAAAACTGGCAGAAACTCCAAACCCAGGATCTTTATTTTTTTTTAATTTAGTAAATTAATTAATTAATTTTGCCAACCATAGGGCCTGAACTCAGGTCGTAGCAACTCTGCCTCAGCTGCGATCTCCGTAGACTGGGGTGCAGCCTCTGGACCCATAGCAGATCCTGGGATCCTAAGCCCAGAGGGCTTGGAGGAAGAAAAAAAAGCGGGACAGCACAAAAAATGGTGAGCTTTAGAGGGCTGGGGAGTTTTACGATTTTTTTCTTTGCACGGTGACCATCCTGGGTCTGTATGACACGGTTGCAAAGTGGACCTGACCTCCCATTGCTGATGGCTGGCAGACTATCAGGGAAGCCATAAGCCAACAATGTCAACATAGGCCCTGGGTTCAAATCCTGGTCCTGACAACTACCAAAGGCAGGAGATCACAAGAGACTCATTCCTATGCCTAAGAATACTGATTGAAAGAGTAGTTCGTGCATTTGTCTAGTCTAAAAGTAGATGCAATAATCCTAGGATGCTGATTGACCTTAATTAATAGTTTATTAAGCATGAAAAGAATAATATTTCAATGGCGATATAATCAATACCGAAGAGTTGGTAGGAAGGTAGTAGATGTCATTCAATCATAGACATTTCTGGCACTTTTTACCAACATATATTTATTTGTATACCACCGTCTGTCTATCTCAGCACATAGGAACCAACTGACAGCTTCATTGGCTAGAGGCTGCTTTGCTCACACTCACCCATTCATGAATTGGGCCTTCTAGGCCCTGAGTTCAGATCCCAGCACTGCCAAAAATTTAATCTTGGATTAAGAGACCGAGTGTGACACATGATTTCCTTTTGTGGGAGAGTCCTGGGTGTCAGGCATGATGGAGAACACATCTACAAATCTAGTTGCTATGTGACAGGATGTAAACAAAGTAATAAATGGTATAGGTGCCATCAAGTCAATAAAATAAACAATTTATAAATGAATAAAACAAGAAATAAAATGAATAACCACACCAAACACGATATGGACTGAACATTTGTATGGAAGTATAAATCGTACCACACCAAACATGATATGTACTGAATATCAGTATGGAAGTATAAATCCTACCTTTAAAATGTATATAAGAAGTAGGTTTTCCACGCCTGAGGCTTGAATTCAGCCCCTCTATGAGTAGGCAATGGCGGGAAATCCTGAGAAATTGTTTCTGGACCAGAAAGAGTCATGGAATGCGATCGAGCTCATCCTTGAATGAGTATTTCATGCAGGATGTGAGTAGAAAATGATAGGCAGAACTCATGTGGTATTGATTATTTGTAAAGAAGTGTCGATTAAGCGTGACAATAATCATCACATTCACAAAATGGAAGCATCTGGAAAGATCCAAGAATCAGTAGACACATGGTAGATTTTCCATCAGAGGTCACCGTCTCCCCTGCTCGATACAAATATGTACTTATTTGCATACTACCTTCAGCTTATGAATGGATGATGGCTGTGTGCTGACCCTTCACCCCCACACCTGGGGGCTCCATCTCAGGTCCTGGGAATGGCTTTGCTCCTTAGTGATTCACAGGCTGGTGTGCTCACATGGACCCATTTGCCAATTGGGCCTGCTAAGCCCCAAGTTCAGATCCCAGCACTGTCAAAAGATTCATCCTGATGTCAGAAGCCAATTGTTGCACCTGTTTTCCTTTCCTGTGCAAGTCCTGGTTCTCAGCTGGGATGGAGAATGCATGGGACACCCTGTGGCCATGAGAATAGGTTGTCATCCATGTCAGCCCAGTTATATCTGTCATCATATACTCAAGAAAATATGCAATACATCAATGAATAGCCTTCAAAATAGAATAACTACATGAAATGCACAATGCAGTGTCGCTACCGCCTCGACCAGCAAGGAAGACGCGACACCGGACTCTTCTCTCTGCAGTTTATTCAGAACCTTTGAGTAATCTTCTGACCCCAACCCCGGGGAGAATTCCCCACAGCCTTAAGTACCCGCTGGGTAGCCAACCCTGATACGCCACGTGGGAACCACCAATAGGTTCAGGTGCGCGGAAGCAAGCCAGATTCTTTGCCTTAGCCATATAAGGAGTTGTTTACCATGAGAGCACTCGCCATCGGGAAGGCGGAGGGCAGAAGCCGGCGCCATCTTCCAGGTGCGGCCTCTCGCAGCTCTCTACATTCCCCCTTTTTTGTTTAAAGAACACAGACGAGAACAGAGGTCTGATCCCTGTTGTGCAATGCAAGTACTGCATACAAGCCTTCTCCCAGAGGGTACCTTCTCTAGGGATGACTCAGCCTGTCAATTGATTCGTTTTTCACAAGGATGGGAAAAGGCGAATCGAACCCGTGTGCAATCAAACATGCTCTCCTCGAGGGCAAAACTCATGCCTCTCGACTGCAGTACTTTGGCTTTGCAATCTGTGTTCATTGTTTTAGGGTGGCAAGCCACGCTTGGGGGGACTGACCTGCTCCAATGACTGTAAAGGCTTGGATAATCATGGCTGCACTGCGACGCTGAGAACCTCTAATTTGGCAAATGCACCACAGACATACCAAGGAGGGTAACACCAGAAGGCCTGTCAGGGCTCCTAAACCCGCCCATTCCTTAAGATGATTCATAGCAGCGGAGATCCATGAAGATAACCCCTCTGCCAATCCGGCATCCACTCAGGTCGAGTTCACCATGACAATGGCAACCCTGAGCTGTTCCATCAGGCTGTCAAACTCCCCAGTTCAATTACCTAAAAGATAACTAGACAACTGTTTAGACAAATTTGCAGCGTTTTTTAAATAGGTTTTTTCCTTGGCCTGAACTCTGGGCCTGGGCGCTGTCCCTCAGCTATTCAGCTGAAGGCCAGCGCTCTACCACTTGAGCTACAGCGCCACTTCCGGCTTTTTTGTCTTCTTTTTGCTTATATGGTACTGGGGAATCGAACCCAGGGCCTCATGAATGCAGAGGAAGTGCTCTACTACTGAGCCACCTTCCCAGCCCCTCTCCTTAAGATGATTGGGTCATAGCATTAGGAGCATCCTCAGTCACAGGCACCCAACGAGGCATGCGGGTAACTAAAGCATATTTAAACTTTGAGGCATTCCAGCATTGGTTTACTGCACGAGGTAAGTTCTTCCATACTCACAATGAACAAAAATGGGGGATACACGCACACAGAGGTAGGCCTGTGAGTAATAGAAGATTTAGGTTTAACACTTTGGCCGCCGCAACCCGTAGCAGTTGCCACAACACCAGTCACGGTACCAGAACCCGAAGAGGCTGTAATCAAGGAAACAGTTATGCATCATGTCGTATGGGCATCGGTCTCGGGAACACAGACAGGGTTCCCCATCTCGGTACTGGTCTTCCCGGTTGCACCATCGCAAGGATGAGCAGGAGGACCATCACCCCCCGCATCTCGTGCCTCTTCACACTGGGCTTTTCTAGTGAGGCGTTCAGGCACCCACACTGGATCTTGTTGGTCCTGAGGAAAAACACAAACAGAGCCTCGTGCCCATGTCAGTACGGGATCGGGCCCACGCCAGAGCCCTGTCAAGACATCCTTCCATTTTACCATACCTTTTGCTGGGCCATAAGGTTCATTATGTCTATCTGCTGCGGATTGACTCTGAGCATCCAAATTTAAAAAATTAATAGTAAATAAAGCAAGAGAAAGTCTTTCCTTTGGGGTACGGCCATGGCCAATTCCCCCCTTTTGTTTTTGTAGGCACTCTTTTATCGTGCGGTGAGCACGTTCCACAATGCCTTGGCCTTGGGGATTGTAGGGCAAACCATGTATAAGTTGCACCTCCATTTGATGACAAAAGGAGGCAAACTGTTGTCCTGTGTATGCAGGTCCATTGTCAGTCTTAAATTGATAAGGTTTTCCCCAGGCTGCCCAGGCCCCCAAACAATGGGCAATAACATTGCGTGCCTTTTCTCCAGCCGAGGGCGTGGCATGTATAACACCTGAACAGGTGTCCACAGACACATGTACATATTTTTGGTGTCCAAACTCAGAGATGTGAGTCACATCCATCTGCCAAACTTTTAGCGAAAGCAAACCCCGGGGATTAACCCCAACACTAGGCGGATGCTGATAAATTACACATCGAGGACAGTCTAATATCACCTGTCTCGCATCGGCTCGAGAAATTTGAAATTTTTGTTGTAGTGCTTTTGCATTAACATGAAATGTTTTATGAAAGGTTTTGGCTCTGTCTAAGACAGAGCTAATAAATACCCATTCTTGTCTGGTCCATTGATCCACTACATCATTTCCTTTGCCCAGGGGTCCTGGCAGGCCCGTATGAGCCCGAATATGCAAGGGATAAAAGCATGATTTTCTCTGCCAAATCAACTGTTGTAATTGTTGAAACAATGGACCAACCGGACTGGAACTCTTAATAGGTCTGGCAACCTCTAAAACCTTGAGAGCATTAATAACATAAGCAGAATCAGATATTAAATTAAAAGAAAACGGGCATGCTTCAAAAACTTTTATAACAATTTTCAACTCTACCATCTGAAGAGCACCGGGCTGAAACTGGTGTTGTACCGGTCGTTGTGCCTCAACCATGTATACACCACATCCCGTTTTTGAGCCATCAGTAAATACATTAGGGGCACTTACAATAGGTTGAGAAGTCGTTACCTTAGGAAAGATAATTGGGTGTTCCTTGAAAAACCCCAAAAGGGGATGTTTTGGAAAGTGGTTGTCTATTTGTCCAGTAAAGCTACATTGTAAAATAGCCCAACCATCTATAGTAGCACACAAAGTTTGAACTTGATGGCTGGTGTAAGGAACTATAATGGTAGACGGGGCAATTCCAAAATACTGTAAGCATTGTTGAATTCCAGAGAGTGCAACACCAGCCACAGCAGTAGGGTAATATTCAATGGACTTGGCCGGTGATATTTTCGGGTGAATCCAAAACAACGGGCCTTCTTGCCACAACAACCCAGTAGGTTGAGACAAGGTAGGGAGTATACACAGGGTAATACTCTTGTCTTCCTGTATTCTCTGTAAGCAGGCATTTTGTAATCTCTCTTCTATCTTATGTAGTCTCTCTTGCCTCTTTGGTTAACTGTCTAGGAGAATCCAAAGCAGAGTCTCCTTGTAATATAGCATAAAGGGGTCTCAACTCATAATTTGGTAGCTTTAAATAGCTTCTAACCCAATTAATATCTCCTAACAATTTTTGAAAATCATTTAAGGTTTTTAGATTATCTTTTCTCAACTCTACCTTTTGTGGAGTAACACAATTTTTACATATTTTCGCTCCTAAGTAATCTATAACCTGGTCCTGCTGTACCTTTTCAGGAGCTATAAAGAGTCCTCTGTACTTTAGCATCTCAATCAAATCCACATACGCCTTTTCCAGCATATGTTTACTCTTTGCTGTTAGTAAAATATCATCCATATAATGAATGCATCTTAATTTGGGATATTTTTGTCTAAGAGGGGCAAGAGTTTCATCCACATAAAGTTGGCACATAGTAGGACTATTGGCCATCCCCTGAGGCAAAACTACCCACTCATATCTTTTATTTGGCTCCTCATGATTGCAGGAGGGAATAGTAAAAGCAAACCTCACACTGTCTTGATCATGTAGGGGAATGGAAAAAAAACAATCCTTTATATCAATCACAATAATGGGCCAAAAGGCCGGCAGGGAAGAAAGCAAAGGTAGGCCTCGTTGTACGGGGCCCATAATTTGCATCTGGTTATTGATGGCTCGTAAATCGTGTAACAAACGCCATTTTCCAGACTTCTTTTTAATAACAAAAATGGGTGTATTCCACGGGGATACTGATGGTTTAATGTGTCCTTGGGTTAACTGTTCCTGTACTAATGTCCTGGCAGCAGTTAATTTTTCAGAGGAAAGTGGCCACTGAGGCACCCACACCAGCTCCTCCGTTTTCCAGGATATGGGGATCCCTCCCCCAGTGGCCCCTAGGAAAAACCCAAGCCCTGCCTGTGGTTTCTCTGGTACACTTTAATAGGCTCCTTGTTCCCTCGTAGAAATTTACCTAGTCCAAAACTGGGGTGATAACCCATACGCACCATCATGTCCTGTGATGCAGGGGAATAGTCATTACTTAATTTAAATCCCATTTCTTTCATAAGGTCTCTGCCCCATAAGGAAACCGGGAGCTCTAACACATAAGGCTGTATTATACCGGAATGTCCTTCTTCATCACTCCAGTGCAGCTGTCTCTCACTCATGTCAGGGGCCTTAGCATATCCCAGACCTTGTAAGGTTTGGGAGGACGCTTGTACAGGCCATCCTGATGGCCAATCTTTTCTGGCAATAATGATCCTGTCTGCCCCAGTATCCAAAAGGCCCAAAATTTTCTTATTATCAACATTGAGTTCAAGAACTGGTCTTTGGTCCAAATCAAGAGACAGGAATGTTAAGTCTGTTCCCGTGGATCCAAAACCCCCTTTTCCTCTTAGCTTGGGCTGAGCCGCAAAATGGTCATGTAAACTGGGTAAAATCAAAAGCTGAGCAATTCTATCTCCTGGGGAGATGGCTAAAATTCCTTTAGGAGATTCAACCATAATCTTTACAATTCCAGTATAGTCTGGGTCAATCACACCAGGATGCACCTTAAGGCCCCGCAGAATTGTGGATGACCTCCCTATCATCAATCCCACCGTGCCAGGTTCAAGGTGTCCTTGGAAGTCTGTGTCAACTAACTGGACCCCCATTCGGGGAGTTAATACGAGTCTGGTGGTGGCACGGAGGTCCAGTCCTGCTGAGCCCGCAGTGGCTCTCCGCGGTCCTTGGGGTGGCGGAGGGTCGGCCACTGTTCTGGGTAGTAGCTCCTGTCCTAGTTCTTGACTGCCCCATATATTTGGGGGCCCTGAGGGCGGGGGCCCTGCTGCCCGTTTTTTGAATGGGCCTGTGTTAAGGTTCGACCGTTGATGTCTTTCACAGATCGGCATTCAACTGCCCAGTGCTTCCCCCTTTTACATCTAGGACACAGCCCAGGCTGCTTAGGCTGTTGTCCCTTTCCTGTTTCTATCACACTTCCTCTTTCAGGGCAATTACGCTTTATGTGTCCCATCTTGCCGCATCTTAAGCACGCACCTGAGCCTCCCCCTTTCTTCTGGGTTAATTGCACCACAGCAGCAGCTAATCCAGCATTAGTTAGTGGTCCGCCCAGCTCTCTGCAAACTTTCATCCATGCTTCTAGTCCCCTATTCTTATATGGGGTTATGGCGGCTCTGCATTCCTTAGTGCACTGCTCGTAAACAAGCTGTTTAATTAATGGCATGGCTGCGTCTGGGTCACCAAAAATTCTGCCAGCAGCCTCGACCATACGGGCAACAAAGTCCGAAAACGGCTCCATAGAGCCCTGCAGGATTTTGGTGAGATTGCCACTCACCTTGCCTTTATTTGGTAAGGCCTTCCATGCCTTTATGCCAATTTTATTGATTTGTTCATAAACTTGAACCGGGTAGCCTATCTGCTGATTGGCGAATCTCCCCTGTCCAAGCAGCATATCTCTGTCCCAAGCTGGGTTTCCCCCAGCCTGATTGGCTGCAGCCTCTTCACTAGCAAATTCAATCCAAAAGGCCTTCCAATCTAAATACTGACCTGGGCTCAAACAAGCTCGTGTGAGCCCACTCCAATCACCGGGTGTCATGCAATGTCTGTTTAGGGCCTCCACCTGGGCTGTGATTCCATATGTCCGCACAGACTCAGCTAAAGATTTATAACCTTAAAATCTAAGGGTTCATGATACCGCTGTCCCTGTGGATCCTGAAATATTGGACAGGCTAGATGTAACTCGGTTCTGACCGCTTTCCACACGCCTGGGCTGAAAGAATAGCCGGGGCTGCCACTTCCTGGGTCCTCCGCATAGAGCGGAGGGGCCAAAGGTGTGGGGCAGTGCATGGAGGGCGTGCATTCATCTTTATCTGGGTCCTCTCTCTCCTTCCCTTTCCTCCTCTTTCTTATCTTTGTTTTTTCTATTTGTTCTATGAGTGATTGTAGTTCCTCTGAGTCTGTAGACTCAGAGGTCTCTACTTCAGCAAAATCGGGGTATAACCCCCCCCTGCTCTCCTCCTTTTTGCTGTCTGCCCTTTCCGATCTTTCTTCCTGCAGCATTTCTAGGGTGGCCTGACCATTCTCTACTGCCTCACTGCAACGCTAGTCCTCGAGACAGCCTCTTATCAGTTTCCATATTGGTCTCACTCCGCTCTTAAGCATTCCTTCTTCAGAGGCAAAATCTAGGTCCCTCCCTAGTTTCTCCCAAGAGGCCACCGTGAGGCTTCCAGAGACAGCGAACCACGGGGCAACGATGTCACATTCACTCAAAAATCTCTCTAAAGTATTCTTTTTTATTTTTAACTTTTTTGAGTGCAGTAGCTCATTGAGAGCCAAAAAAATTGGGTGCGAAGAAGAAGCGCCCATGTTTTAAACATTTAAAGCTGGTAAACAAACTTTTACTTTCACTTTTGGCTACACTATTGACTAGCCCCGGGTTCTCGCTCTTTCCCTATCTTACAGAGAAGAGCAAAAATCCCCCCGCTCTTGTCACGGATTCCCCTTTTACCTGGGGACTTATCCCCGCTTTTGTCGCGGATTCCCCTTTTACCTGGGAACTTACCAGTGCACCACCCTGACCGCAGAGAGTTCTGAGTCCTCGTTGGGGTTATGGCTGAGTCCCCGTACGGGCCACCACGTGTCGCTACCGCCTCGACCAGCAAGGAAGACGCGACACCGGACTCTTCTCTCTGAAGTTTATTCAGAACCTTTGAGTAATTTTCTGAACCTAACCCTGGGGAGAATTCCCCAAAGCCTTAAGTACCCGCTGGGTAGCCAACCCTGATATGCCACGTGGGAACCACCAATAGGTTCAAGTGCGCGGAAGCAAGCCAGATTCTTTGCTTTAGCCATATAAGGAGTTGTTTACCACGAGAGCACTCGCCATTGGGAAGGCAGAGGGCGGAAGCCGGCGCCATCTTCCAGGTGCGGCCTCTCGCAGCTTTCTACAATGCAGTCCACACACGGATGTGAAAAGGCATCCCATGTTTCAATGATGCATTGAGGACTATTGTGGCCCCCTTGGGGATCAATCTCTGTTCCTCGGAATGGCCCAGCTCCTTAGTGGCTCACAGGCTGATGTACTCACGTGGACCCATTGGGCAGTTGGGGCTCCTAAGTCCTGAGTTCTTATTCCAGCACTGCCAAAAATTCACCCTGATGTGAGAAGCCAGTAGTTGCACCTGTTTTACTGTGCTGTGCAAGCCTAGATCTCAGCTAGGATGATGAATGCATAGGCAACTCTAAACTCAGGGGAATAGGCTATCATCTAGGTCACCACAGTTATATCTGTCATCCTATACTCAACAAAATACACCATACATTAATGAATAAGACACAAAATAAAGAGAATGACTATACTTTACTCAAGTTGCTGCCCACCCATGTATGGAAATATAGATCCTCTGTTTAAAATTTGAATTTATGACTATATTGGCCCCCACCAGGGCTTGATCTCAGGTCCTGGGAACAGCCTAGCTCCTTAGTGGCTCACAGGCTGGTGCGTTCACCATGACCCATTCAACAATTGGGCCTGCTAGGCCTTGAGTTCAAATCCCAGCACTGCCAAAAGAATCACCTTGATGTGAGAAGCCAATCGACCCACCTGTTTTACTGTCCTGTGAAAGTCCTGGGTCTCAGCAAAGATGGAGAATGCTATATAGGCAACTCTATAGCCATGGAAATAGGTTGTCATCCATGCCAGTACAGTTATATTGGTCACCATGCTCAATATAATACACAATATATCCATGAATAAGACACCAAATAAAAAGAATAACTACACTGAATGCAAGATGCATACCATATCTGTAGGTAAAGAGCAATCCTATGTTTAAAAAAGGTGGGCTTGTTATTTTGTCCAGTGCTAAGGATTCAAATTAGGCCCTGGACCAGGCCTGACATTGTAGTCTTCAAAGATGGTGAGCTTTCTCTTCCCTCACAGTACAACAGAGCTACCCAGACCTCAGTTCAAATCCCAGCACTGACAAAAGTTTCATTCTGTTGTCAGAAGCCAGTCGTTGCACATGTTTTCCTGTCCTGTGAAGGTCCCAGGTCTCAACTAGGATGGAGAATGCATAGGCAACCCTATAACCATGGGAACAGATTTTCATCCATGTCAGCAGTTGTACCTGTCACCATACTCTGTAAAACACAAAATACCTCCATGAATTAAACACAAAATAAGGAGAAGTGCACCGAATGCAAGATGCTGTGCACACATGTGTGTAAATATCAATCCTATGTTTAAATAATGAATTTATGACTATCATGGCCCACCCTGGGGACCAATGTCAGATCCTGGGAATGGCCTAACTGCTTAGTTGCTCACAGGCTGGTGTGTTCACCTTGAACTGTTTGCCAATTGCTCCTGCTATGCCCTGAGTTCAGATCCCAGCACTACCAACAATTGGATCATGCAGTAAGAAGCCGAATGTGAAACTTTTTTCCCTTTTCTCTGAGAGTCCTGGGTGTCAGGCATGACAGAGAACAAGTCTACAAATCTAGATGCCATGTGATAAGATGTCATCAATGTAATAAATGGAATGGGTGTCATAATAGTAAAAATCAATGGTAAATAAATGAATAAAACAAATACAAGGAACAACCACACCAAACGTGTATGGACTGAACATCCATTGGTAAGTACAAATACAGTCTTTACAATGTATATAAATAGTATGTTTTCCAGGGCTGGGGCTTGAATTCAAGTCTAGAGTTCAGGCCTGACTTTCTTATCTTCAAGTACTGGGAGCTTCCCCTTCTTCCACAATGCTGTAAATTTACCCAGAACCTGAGTTCAAATCCAAAGCCTGACAGAATAAATGAGGTGAATTTGCTCTGCAGGGGGCTTGAACTCAGGTTGTGACAACTCTGCCTCAGCTTTGATCATCCTATGCTGGAGTGTAGCCACTGGACCCACAGTTGATCCTGGGATCCTAGACCCCCAGGCCTTGTGTGAAAAAAAAATGCACAGAAAAAATGCGGCAAGATGGTCTTTTTACATTTTCTTCCTTTGCACGGTGACCCTCCTGGGTCTGAATGACACTGCTGCAAAGGGTACTTCACCTTGAATTGCTGAAGATTGGTGGACTATTGGGGAAGCCATAGGCCCACGCAGCAATGTAGGCCCTGATTTCGAAACCCCGTCCTGAAACCAACCAGTGGCAGGAGATACTGAGACTTGTTCCCATCCATAGGAATAACAATGGAATGCTATCAATGTCACCGTTGAATGAGTTGATCGTGAATGATGCGCAGGAGACTGAGCATGATTTCAGGAGACTGATTTTATTTAGTATTTATGAAGCCTTAAAAGAATAGTATTACTTACAGGAATGCGATCATTTCAGGACACTGATTGATTTACTTATTAGTTTGTTAAGGATGAAAACAATCACATTAATTACATGGAGGCATAATAAATACCTAAGAATTGGTAGGAATGTAGTCTATGTAACAGTATAATAGATAGACATCTCTAGCACTCTATAAAGATATATATTTATTAGCATACTACCATCTGCGTGTCAATCTGTTCTTGTTTTGTCAACACCTGGGGCTCGATCTCAGGTACTGGGAACTCTGTGTCAGCTCATTTTGCCCCAGAATGGCATGCAGACACTCACCCATCCCTGAACTTGGACTTGCAGGCTGTGAATTCAGATGCCATCACTCCCAAAAATGAATTGTGGAGTAAGAAGCTGATGGTGACACAGGTTTTCCTTTTCTGTGAAAGTCCTGGGTGTCAGGTATGAAGTGAAAAACATATGCAGACCTATATCCTATGTAATCAATGTAATCACTCTTCTATGTCTCCTAATAGGCAATAAAATAAACAGTCAAGACATGAATAAAACAAAAAGTAAGGTGAATAACTACACTGAACGCAATATGTAGTCAACATATGTATATAAAGATAAATCATATATTTAAGATATACACAAATTTCAGGCCTAAGGAACAGACTTGAATTTCTTGACTTCAAGGAGGCAAGTTTCCCCTTTCCACACTGTGCAACAGTGTTACCCAGACCATGAGTTCAAATCCCAGGCCTGGCAGAAAAATGGCACCTTTATGCTATGTGACGCCCAGTTCTTAGGTATTCCATTATGCCTCCATTTAATGAATGTAATTGTTTAAATGCATCATAAAGTATTAATTAAAATTGATCAGTGTTCTATAATATAATTGTGTATAATTTTACCCTAGAATCATTCAAGAACTGCCCATTTAATCATGACATACATCACATTCCATTGGTAATCATATGAATAGGAATGAGTTTCTTAGGATCTCCTGCCATTTGGAAGTTGGATTCAAACTGTGAGCTACAGCTCCCACCTCTTCAACCCGACGGTAGGGAACTCAACGGTCTGTCCAAGAACATCAGAAAGACCAATGATTAGGCAGGCTCCAGTGGCTCTCAGCAGTCCTCCTTGATACTTACAAGGCTGTGATAGGAGGATCATGGTCAAAGTCATCCTAGGCAGGAAAGTCGTTGAGACCCCTGTCCAATTACAAGTGCCAACAAAGCCAGAAGTAGAGCCGTATGGCTCCAGTGGTAGAGGGCTAGCCTTGAGCAAAAGCAGCTCATGGACTGTGTCCAGATCCTGAGTTCAAGGACCGGGACAGGCAACATACAGACATACACAACAATCTGTGCAGCCATCCGGCTAAAGCAGATCATCCTCTTTTCCCCAACTGGATTGGACAGAGTTTCCTGGGAAAGGAGCTGCTGTTATCTTGACTCCATCCATTTGCCTGCATCACAGGATTTCGGCCACACCCCTATTCCGGAATGGTTCTTTTTGACCAACGGGATACAAGAATGGTGGGCCCGCCCACATTCCGTGTTGCCTGGTAGCACCTGGATACTCTCTGTTGGTTGACACCACTAGCAACAGTTGAAGAAGGTAGAGGTGGCTGAGTGGTGATCAAGAGACTCGAGGCCTAGGAGGAGAGGCCTTGCTCAGCCCCACCACATGCCTGGCCGGGCCCCAGCCCCCTCCCCTCTTTCCCTCTGGAGCAGCGTTTCAAACCTGGTGTTGCTGGCTCGGACATGAGGTGCCTCTTGGAGTCCTCAGGTAATGGTGCATCACCACCCGGTTTGCAGCCCTGACCTGGTCCTGACCCCCCTCTTCTCTGCTCCAGGCCTGAGTGTCCACCAAGGCTCTGCCATCATTGTTCGCGCCACCTGGGGCAGCCACCAACAGCTTCTCCTAGCAGCACATGTGAGTGGCTGCCTCACAGGACCTCACCCTGCGACCCCATTCCCCCCCACAGACCTAGACCTGCGCCTCCCCCATGCCCAACAGTCCAGCCAGGACTCTGCCACAAATGCACCCCAGGGGTGAAGGTGTGTGTTGGCCCGACGATCCCACCCCCATCGTTAGTGGCCAGTGTCCCAGGAAACAGGGAGATACAGGGTTGAATGAGGAGTGTGCACTACAGAGCTCCTGGCCTGGAGCTGTGGGAGCCACACAGCAGCACATCTGCACCCTTTCTCTCCCCGGTGGGAACCTGGTGGCTTTAGTCTGAGTTGGGGAGAAGCATGTCCACACCTGCCTTCTGGAGTCTTTTCCTATTTTCTGGGGGTGGGGGTGTTGAATGCAGAAGATAGGCCCCGCTTGCTGTGTGAGCCCTTGTCTTCTGTGCTCAGTCACCCTTTCACCTGAAGAGGGTCTCAGAAAAGCCCGGTAGGGAGGTGAGGTTGCTGGGGGGTCATAGCAAAAGGTGAATATCTGGGAGCAGTACCCTCCCCCCACACATACACCCAGCCTGTCCTCCCCTCCTCCAGCTGGCAACAGTTCTTATGGAGTGATCACATTTCCCAGCTCTGCCATCTTCTGCTGGTACTCCTGGTCCATCTGGTCTCCAACAAACTCAGGAGAGGCACTGCTCTGAGTCTGTGTGTGTGTGTGTGTGTGTGTGTGTGTGTGTGTGTGTGTGTGTGTGTGTGTGTGTGTGTGTGACAGAGAGAAAGAAAAAACAGAGACACAGAGACAGAGACAGAGAGAGAAGGAGAGACAGAGAGACACAGAGACACAGAGAGAAAGACACAGAGAAAGACAGAGAGAGATCATCTTTCTCCTTGTATAGACTGACTGTGCTCAGGTGAGTGATCAGTTGGTAAATTGCAGGTGCTGCATGGACGAGTCTTCTGTCACCGGTCTGGATGGATGTGTGTGTGTGTGTGTGTGTGTGTGTGTGTATGTGTGTGTGTGTGTGTGTATGTGTGTAGAAGTGGGGTGTAACAAGGAGGCTGGATGCTTTGTTAACTTCTACCTGCTATTTTTGGGGAGTGCATGGGCTTTGCAGGTGAGTTCTGTGTGCCTGGAAGTGTGAGACGCTTGAAGGGGACTCAGCACTGTTTAATTACAAGAACAAGGGATCTCTGTGGCCTGGAGCTGTGTACTCCCTTGGGCCTGGTTGGTGGCTTGCCAGGGGGACAAAGATCATGGCCAGTACTTAGTAAGGATATGAGCCCTGCTAGTATGTAGAGCAACAGCATAGGTCTTCTCATCAGGATGTCTGATGGGAGAGGCCAACCCTATTTTTAAGTCTTCAGCTGTGATCTTCAGATCTAAGCCTCCTGATTAGTAGGATTATAGGCATGAGCTCTGGCACTGGGCCTCTGGTTCTTTCTGGTATATTAGAGTTTGACCTCAAGGCCTTAGGCTTGCCAGTCATGTCTTCTACCATGAGAGCCAAGCTTTTCTGTCTTGGGCATTTCCGAGATGGAGACTTAATATGTGCTCAGGCTGGGCTGGATGGAGGTCCTCCTATCTGTGGCAGGCATGCGCCACCAGGCCTGGTCCCCTGTAGTTGGGATGGTAGACATGTGGAGCCATGCTCAGTCATTGGTTTATATGGATTGTCCCTAACTCAGTCCATGGCAGCCAATTCATGACCACAGGTGAAGCTCTGGGTTGGGCCTCGAACATAGGCCCTCAATCTCCTCATGGGACAGTTGTCAGGAAACAAGGGATGAATACAGAGGGCTCTCTGGAGCAGGGCCAGGCACAGAGGGAGCTGCTGTCAGATACGGTTCTCAGGAATTCTGTGAGCATATGACAGAAAGTTATCTGGAAAGGGCTATGATGGGGTCTGTTATTTATCGTGCAACAGGTGTTGGATTATGAATCAAAACATGGCTGTCTTTCTTCATTACCCTACCCACCTGAGGAAGGGGATCCTTTACTGTATTCAATTTTGCCCCTGGGGAAAACGAGGCATGGAGAATACGGGTGACCTACTCATGACATCCTGCTAACAGGAAGCTCAGCCTAACTTCTCTGCAATGCTCCCTAGGACAGTGGGTGCTATTCAGTCCACTTCTTGTGGTGCGAAGTCCACTTCTTGTCAGTCGTGGGGCTTGAACTCTGGGCCTGGGCGCTGTCCCAGAGCTCCTCAGCTCAAGGCTAGCATTCTACCACTTGAGTCACAACACCACTTTTGGTTTTCTGGTGGTTCTTTGGAGATAAGAGTTTCACAGATGTTCCTGTCCGGGCTGGCTATGAACTATGATCCTCATATCTCAGCCTCCTGTGTAGTTAGGGTTATAGTCCTGAGCCATCGGCACCTGGCTTAAGTGTAATTCTGACCCTCTCTCTCTCTCTCTCTCTCTCTCTCTCTCTCTCTCTCTCTCTCTCTCTCTCTCTGTGTGTGTCTTTGTTTCTGTATTTCTCTCTCTGTGTGTCTTTGTTTCTGTATTTCTCTGTCTCTCTCTCTGTCTCTCTGTCTCTCTCTCTGTCTCTGTCTCTGTCTCTGTCTCTTTCTCTGTCTCTGTCTCTGTCTCTGTCTCTGTCTCTCTCTCTCTCTCTCTCTCTCTCTCTCTCTCTCTCTCTCTCTCTCTCTCTCTCTCTCTCTCTCACACACACACACACACACACACACACACACACAGAGGAACCTTATTGAATGGGTGCTGGAGGAGGTGGTCCAGCGTCCCCATGTGGCTGGAACCAAGGTGGCCTTCTCATTCTGGAGGTGGGCTGTGGATTAGGAGCTCTCTCGCTCAGTCTGTTATACCAGCTTCATGAGGTAAGCCCCTCTGTGCACTGGCTAAACCATAAGGTTATTCATTTTCCATCTAGCCTTATTGGACTTAGTATTGTGTTCTACGTCCTTTTCTGACAAAAATTTCTGGCCAAAATTATGATACAAATTTATGGAATGAAAATGTAATACCATCTTAAGAAAGTTATTTAGGGCTCTGGGAATGTGGCTTCATGGTACACTGATTTCCTAGCATGCATGAAACCCTGGGTTCAATTCCTCAGTACCACATAAACAGAAAAAGAAACACTGTAAGTGATGCCGTGCCTCAAGTGGTACAGTGTTAGCCTTGAGAGAAAAAAAAAACCTGAGGAATAATTCCCTATCCCTGAGTTTAAGCCCCAGTCCTGGCAAAACAACAACAACAACAACAAACATTTAGTTAATAAATGCAAAATAAAGAGCCCATACTTGGAATATATAATTGCTCTTTCCATACTGATTCCTGACAATAGTCCCTAATTCATGTATTTTACCTATATTAGGATACTGTGTTATAAAAAAAGAAGTTTTGTTCATTAGGTAATGGAAATTAATACCAGGAATGTGCTTAGATGTCAGGTGAAGATTAATTCTGGAAATTCAAGGATTCCAGACTTTTGAGTGGTCACTGCTAATCACAATGAGAAGGGTAGTCTAAGTGAGATTTGGAAAACTTTTTGGCCGGTCATGGCACCAAAAAGCAAAGGCTAATTAACAGTTGTGACAGAAGAGAAAGAGGAACTCCAGATGGAAGGAATAAATGATAGTAATTAAGGTATAGCAGAAAACATTCCAGGAAACCATTTTTGGTTATTGAAGAACTAGTTATCAACTAGGCTTATTCTTCATTGTCTTTAGCAATCTAAATCTCTTAGGCTAGTTCTTAATCTCTGTGTGATAAATGTATCTCCTTCTATGCTGTTCTTTCATACCTGATTTCCCTTGCTCTCTAAAAATCTGTCTTTCTCTATTTCCCTATGAAAACTTCCTGATACTAAATACACCTACACAGATGGAAGAGGATGCTAATGTAAGGGTCCCATAGCTCATGAGTCATTAATGTAACAAAATGGAAAATGAGGACATATTTATTTTTTTTTAATTTTATGTTATTTTATTTGAGAACATACTGTACAGAGGGGTTACAATTACATTGGCAGGATAATGCATACATTTCTTACCAAGCATTGCAGCCTCCTCCTTTGTTTACCCTTCACCTCCCTTCCCAGCCTCCCCCCTCCTCCCCACCCAATCATACCCCCCACCCCCCCCCCCACACCGACATTGTAAAGCTTGCTTTGAGATGACATTTTGTAATTCTCCTTGTTGCAACAGGTCCACCTGAATCCTTAAACGACTTGTTTGTCCCCATCTCCTCCACATGTTATACTGACATCAAATAAAGTGAAAGCGGGGGTTACACTGTGGGGGAGGGACATACAAAGCAACAAAGAAATAATCTTATAAATGCGTTAGAAACACATGCATGAAAGAAACGAAAACATTAAAATACATATTTAAGGGTTCGTTTTCCTAACATCACATTATCTGACCTTTTCCGCTTGACTCATACCTATACTAGATATTGCAAATAAGGGAAACCATGGGACCTAAGTTTTTCGGGCCTGGCTTACTTCACTTAATATAATTTTTTCCAAGCCTTTCCATTTCCTAACAAATGGGGAAATGTCATTCTTTCTGATGGAGGCATAGAATTCCAATGTGTATATATACCACATTTCCTTGATGCATTCATCTACTGAGGGGCTTCTGGGTTGGTTCCATATCTTAGCTATGGTAAATAATGCTGCAATAAACATAGGTGTGCTGGTAGCTTTAGTGTGGTCTTGTTTGTATACATTTGGGTAAATGCCCAAAAGTACGATTGCTGGATCATAGGGGAGATCTATGTGAAGTTTTTTGAGGAACCTCCATACTGCTTTCCAAAGTGGTTGAAAAAGTTTACATTCCCACCAACAATGAAGTAAGGTTCCTTTCTGTCCACAACCCCTCCAGCATCTGTTGTTGTTAGAGTTCTTGATTTTTGTTGTTCTAACTGGAGTGAGGTGATATCTCAATGTTGTTTTGATTTGCATTTCTTTATGGCTAGGGATGTTGAACATTTCTTCATGTGTCTATTGGCCATCCTTCTTTCTTCTTCAGAGAAGATTCTCTTTAAGTTTTTCGCCCACTTATTTATTGGGCAGTTGTTTCTTTGAGGATTTGTTGTTGGGTGGTTTAATTTTTTGAGTTCCAAGTATATTTTAGATATGAGACCCTTGTCCGTTGTATGGCTAGTAAAGATCTTCTCCCAATCGGTGGGCTTTCTATTGATCTTCATAGCTATGTCATTTGCCCTGCAGAAGCTCTACAACCTTATGCAATCCCATTTGTCCAACCTTTCTTTGATTTATTGTGTTTCTGGGTCTCTCTTCAGAAAATTTCGGCCTGAGCCAAGGAGACCTAGGGTTTCTTCTATTCCATCCTGTAATGTTTTCAGATTGTCTGCTTTGAGTTCAAGGTCTTTGATCCATTTGGAGTTGATTCTGGTGCAGGGTGATATATAAGGATCTAGCTTTAGTTTTCTACATGTAGTTAACCAATTTTGCCAGCACCATTTACTGAAGAGGCTGTCTTTCTTCCATTCTATTGTTTTAGCTCCCTTTTCGAAGATTAGATGGCTATAGGTCTGTAGGTTCATTTCTGGGTTTTCAATTCTATTCCATTGGTCCTGAGGTCTGTTCTTATGCCAATACCAAGCTGTTTTGATTACTATGGCTTTATAGTAGAGTTTGAAATTTGGTATTGATATTCCTCCAGCAGTGTTCTTTCCGTTAAGAAGTGTTTTTGCTATTTAGGGTCTTTTATTGTTCCATATGAATTTTTGGATTGCCTCTTCTATTTCCTTGAAGAATGAGGGTGGAATTTTGATAGGTATCGCGTTGAATTTGTAGATAGCCTTGGGAAGTATTGCCATTTTCACGATGTTAATCTTCCAATCCAGGAGCATGGGAGGTTTTTGCCATTTTTTAAGTTCTGTGTTGATTTCCTTTTTCAAGATTTTAAAGTTTTTATCACAGAGGTCCTTCACTTCTTTGGTTAAGTTAATTCCTAGGTATTTTATTTTTTGTGGGGCTATTACAAATGGAGTTGCTTTCCTAATTTCAGCCACACTTTTCTCATTGTTGGCATACAGAAAAGCCATTGATTTTGGGGGGATAATTTTATAACCTGCTACTTTGCCACAGTTTTGAATCAGCTTGAGTAATTTGGGAGTGGAGTCTATCGGATTCTTTAAATACAAGATCATGTCATCTGCAAAGAGTGAGACTTTTATTTCTTCTTTCCCTACTTGGATCCCCTTTATGTCTGCATCTTGTCTTATTGCTGTAGCTAGGCATTCTAATACTAGATTGAAGAGAAGTGGAGAGAGTGGGCATCCTTGTCTTGTTCCTGAGTTAAGAGGAAATGGCTTTAGTTTTTCACCATTGAGTATAATGCTGGCTGTAGGTTTGTCATATACAGCCTTTATTGTATTGAGGAATGTTCCATGGATTCCTAATTTTTCCAGAACCTTCATCATAAAGGGGTGTTGGATCTTGTTGAATGCTTTTTCTGCGTCTATTGAGATAACCATGTGGTTCTTGTTCTTGCTCCTGTTGATGTGATGAATAATATTAATTGATTTGCGTATATTGAACCAGCTTTGCATCCCTGAAATGAATCCTGTTTGATCGTGGTGTATGATTTTTTGGATGAATTGTTGAAGTCGATTGGCCAAAATTTTGTTGAGAAGTTTTGCATCAATGTTCATCAAAGAAATGGGTCTATAGTTCTCTTTCTTTGATGAGTCCCTGCCTGGTTTTGGGATGAGGGTTATGATGGCTTCATAGAATGTGTTCGGTAGTGAGCTTTCTCTTTCAATTTCATTGAAGAGTTGGAGGAGAATTGGTGAGAGCTCTGCTTTGAAGGCCTTGTAAAATTCCACTGTAAAACCATCTGGTCCTGGACTTTTCTTAGCTGGGAGGTCTCTTATTGCTGTTTCTATTTCAATGCTTGATATGGGCCTGTTAAGATAGTTTAACTCATCTTGGTTTAGTTTTGGCATGTCAATATTTGCTAGGAAGAGGTCCATTTCTGTCAAGTTGTCGAACTTATTAGCATAAAGTTTTGAGAAGTATTCCCTTATAATGTTCTGAATCTTGGTTATTTCCGTGGTGATGTTTCCATTCTCATCTCTGAGTTTATTAATTGGGTGTGTTCTCTTCTTTTTCTGATAAGATTTGCTAAGGGTCTGTCAATTTTGTTAAGTTTTTCAAAGAACCAACTCTTTGTTTTGTTGATTCTTTCTATACTTTTTTTGGATTCTAGTTCATTTAATTCTGATTTAATTTTGATTATTTCTTTCCGTCTACTGGATTGGGGTTTATCTTGCTGCTCTTTTTCAAGGAGGTTTAGATGTGTCATTAAATTGCTAGTTTCAGATCTCTCCAATTTGTTGATGTAGGAGCTCAGGGCTATAAACTTGCCTCTGAGTACTGCCTTTGCTGTGTCCCAGAGGAGCTGGTAATTTGTGTGTTCATTTTTCTTGAATAGCATGAACATTTGAATTTCCTTTCTAATCTCTTCCATGACCCACTCTTGATTCAGCAGTGTCTTGTTTAGCCTCCATGTGATACCGGACTTTCTTTGGTGGCTTTTGGTGTTGAGTTCTAATTTTATTCCCTTGTGGTCAGAGAGAATGCAGGGTATAACTTCAATGTTTCTGAATTTAGACAAGTTTGCTTTGTGGCCTAGAATGTGGTCTATTTTAGAAAACGTTCCATGTGCTGCTGAGAAGAACGTGTATTCTGATGCTGCTGGGTGAAATGTTCGGTAAATGTCTGTTAAGTCTAGTTGATCTATGCAGCTGTTTAGATCTGCGGTTTCTCTGTTGAGTTTTTGCCGAGTTGATCTGTCTAGTGGGGAGAGTGGTGTGTTAAAATCCCCAACAATTAATGTCTTTGGATCTATATGGCATTTGAGGGAAAGTAGTGTTTCTTTGATAAATTTGGGTGCTCCATTGTTTGGCGAATAGATATTTAGAATTGTAATATCCTCCTGAAGGAGAGATCCTTTAATTAGTATGTAGCGACCTTCTTTATCTCTTCTCACGATTTTTAATTTGAAGCCTATTTTATCGGATATTAGGATTGCAACTCCCGCCTGTTTATGAGGGCCGTTTGCTTGGTAGATTTTGTTCCAGCCTTTAACATTGAAAATGTGTTTGTTTTTACGGGCAAGATGTGACTCCTGCAGGCAGCAGATAGAAGGGTCTTGTTTTTTAATCCAACTAGACAGTCTATGTCGCTTAATTGGAGAGTTCAGTCTGTTAACCTTAAGAGATAGGACTGAGAGGTATTTGGGAGTTCCTGCCATGTTATCTACCTTCTTGGGGGCTGCGAAAACTGGGTTCTTCCTATGGTTCTTGGATTTTCAGTTTGGGTGCAGTTTGTTGGCCTTTTTTGTGGTCTTGTTGGTTTTCTATGTGTAGGACATCTTTAAGAATCTTTTGTAGGGCTGGTTTGGTGGAGATGTATTGTTTCAATTTTTCTTTGCTGTGGAAGGTTTTTATTTGGCCTTCATTTATGAAGGAGAGTTTAGCTGGGTACAGTATTCTTGGTTGATAGTTTTTTGTTTTTAGGGCATGGCATACATCATTCCAGGCTCTTCTTTCTTTGATTGTCTCTGCTGAGAAATCTGAGGTGATTCTAATTGGTTTCCCTTTATAGGTGATTACCCTTTTCTCCCTAACAGCTTTAAAGATCTTTTCCTTATTCTGAGTTGATCCTGTGTGGATTATAATGTGACGGTGGGATGTCCTATTCTGGTCTGGTCTATTTGGGGTTCTAAAGGCTTCTTGTATCTGAATAGGCCTATATTTTTGCATGTTTGGGAAGTTCTCTGCTAGGATCCGGTTAAACAAATTTCCTAGACCATTAACTTCTGTTTCTAGGTGATCCTCTACACCCATTATCCTTAAGTTAGGCCTTCTGATGGTGTCTTCCAGGTGTTGGATAGATCTATCATATTTCTTGGACTTGTGTTGGATGGTTGTATGTTCTTTTTCTATAATATCTAGGCTGTCTTCAATCCCTGAGATTCGATCTTCTGCATGGTCTAACCTGCTGTCAAGACTCTCTACTTTGTTTTTAATCTCTTTTCCTTCTAATTGGTCAGCTTTGATGGCTTCAAGTTCATTGTTGAAGCTCTGTTTTAGGTCTTGTATGAATCTCTTTACTTCCTTAATTTGGTGTTCAGTGTTTGTCCTCAAATCACTTAGTTGATTGGATATGGTTTCTTTGGACTCCCATTCCTTCTGTTGGGTTCCATTCAGCATTCCCTTTGTGGTCTCCTGACTTCCTTCAGCTCTTTGTTAATGGATTCTATTGATGCCTTTAGTGATCTTTTTGTGTTCTCTACCTGGTCTCTCAATTCCTGTATTACTCTTTGTTTAGCTTCCTCTCGTTTGTGTGATTCCTGCAGTTCTCTTTGAGTGTTCTCAGCCTGCTCACGCCATTCCTCCCTTTCTATTTGAGTATTCTCAAGTTGTTCACGCAAATCCTGTATCAGTTTTTGAGTAGCTTCCTCACGCTTATGATATTCCTGTATAAACTTCTGGGATGCCTCCTCTCTCTCCCTATCACGCTCATACAGAGTCCTTTGTAAGTTGTCAAACTTCTCATTTATCATGTTTGCCACCAGTGTTTGTAGAGCTATTTGGCAACTCTCCTCTGGATTGTTCATTATCTGATCTGACCCCTGATTATCAAGATTGGGAATTGAGATACCCGAATTTGCCATTTTTCTTGTGTTTTTCCGGCTTACTCTGCCCATTTGAGATGAAGATAGCACCAGTTTTGTGCTAGAACACTATCTTAAGGCAACCATCAACCAAAGTTTGCATTTGTACAGTCAATAGTCTACAGATACAATCTAGTTCAACAGATACATCTATTCAACATCAAACAACTATATTTTGAAGGATTTCGAACCGCAGTAAAAAATTTGGAAAACCAGAAATTATTAGGATTAGGGAGAGATGTGGGTGAAAAATAGGAATAGATTGGTGTGGGGAGGCACAGGGAGAGTTAACTATGTCCTAATCAAAATGCAGGAAATGGGTTGGGTAGGATGCAAGGAGAGAGAGAGAGAAAAAGAAGAGAGGGATAGGGGAATGAAAAGAGACCAGAAAAAAAATAGAAATGTAAAAATTATTGTTATTGTAGAGATTAAAAGACCATCTATTTAGAGAGGAATGTGAATATGTTGTGAGAAAGGGAGGGACATAGAGGAGATGTGAAAAACTTTAAGGATGGGAAAGGGAGAAGAAAAGATCAGAAGTTCAGTAGAGCTAGACAAAAAACAAAAAGATAATTATGAAAGAAAGAAAAAGAGGGAGAAGATAAGAAAAGAAAGGAAAACGCTCATTTACATATTCCTAAAATAAAAATTATAAGAGGAGAAAACAAAAGTTACTGGAAAACAATTATTTTTTCAGAAGAGGCAAAAGTTAAAGATTACTAAAAGTTTTAAAAGAGAAAAAAAATTTATATATATATAAGGTAACAAAAAACAAAAAACAAACAAAAAAAAGAAAAAAAAAGTCCTTTGATTTTTTTTTTGGGGGGGGAGGGGTGAGAAGAATCCTGTATCTCCCTTTTGTCTGTAACCAGCCTTTTGTTGGAGTCTCTGGTCAGCTTGAGGTCCTGTGGCTTGATTGGTTTCTTAAGTCGGTTTGTTGGAAGAGGCAGAAAAATGCTCTGCTTTACCCAAGATTTTGAGATCCCCCTCCCAGGTTAGTTTTCTAGGAGGGTGATCTGCTTTGAGAATCACAAAAGAGGGGGATGCAGTGGTGAGGCTAGGTTCTGGGTAGTGTTGAGGCCTTTCAACAATCAGTAGCTTTTTCCTGGGGCTGTTTTGTGCAAAAAAAAATCTCCCAGAGCCCAGCCTGGAGCCGTTCTCAGGGATTCTGTTTTTCAATTGATTGTTGAGGCTGCTAGAGGGAGGGGCAGCCTCTGGCTCTGGTTACCCAGTGAGGGAAGCCACTCCAATGGCTGCTGCCTGAGCTGGGTGACTTTTCCCTGGATGGAGCCGAGTCTGGCAGGTCACTTTGCCGTTAAGTTCTTGTGACCTGCTAAATGACTCATTTTATTCCAAGGCCTGGGTTGGAGCTGGCAGCTCCTCTGAGCTTTGTTGGTATCCAAGATGGAGATCACCGGTGCTGTGGGGGGAGAGGTGGCCTTCCCTCCTCTGCTCCCTGAGAAGGAGTGAGGACGTCGGGCTTCTACTCAAGCCGAGTCTTGGATCCTGTGTCGTCTCTGGTCTGCAAGCTGCAGGATGAAAATGTCCGCTCTTTGTTGGTTCTTGCTGGTGTTGAGTAGAATCTGCTCGCCCGCTGCGTCTGGCTCCTTCGTCCCGGACTCTCTGTGTGAGCGCTCAGGTATGGCCCCCGGCTGCGGTCTCCGCCGCTTTCGACCCTGCCGCCGCCGCGGCTGCTGGCGAGCACTCAGGTGTTTCTTTTTGCCTTGTCTTCCCTCTCTTGTCTAACTCTCTGTCCTGTGATGGCACACTTGGTGTGATTCTCTGGCTTAGGACTGTTCACTCGAACTCTAAAACTGCTTTCTATGTGAGAGCTTGTTCAGATTTCAGCTTCTCCTCCGCCATCTTCCCGGAACTCTGGAGGACATATTTATTGCTCCCTCAATTATTCTGAAAAGCTGCAATGTCACATCATTTGATTCAGATTTCCATTCTTTGTCTACTTAGTGTCATTTACTGCACTAAATGCAAATATGTGCCGGGTGCTGGTGGCTCATGCTTGCTACTTAGGAGGTTGAGACCAGTAGATTGTGGTTCAAGCCAACCTGTTAAGGAAAGTACATGAGACCCTTATATTCAATTAACCACCAGAAACCCAGAAGTGGTGCTGTAGCTAAAGTGGCAGAGTGCTCAACTTGAGCTGAAGAGCTGAAGGACAGCGTCCAGGATCCAAGTTCAAGTCCCACAACCAACAAAAAAGTGCAAATATGACTTTAACTTTCCCCCAAAGTATTGATGAAGTCAATAGTAATCCTCCCAAATAGAGAAAAGTATTCCAAAATGATTCAGTGCACCTACTTTTGCTGAGTTATTTAAGTTATGGCTTACTTGCTGGATATAATCTCTTCTTTTAAAATTGTCAAATATTATCTTTATAATAAACTTCATCTAATATTTCTTGGTTCAAAAGAGAAGTCCATAGAGTAGATGTCACTTGACTTTCTTACTATCTTACTTCGAAGCCAACCCAGGAAGAAGGAGACTCTTTCAAACTTTTATCTGTAATTAAACACCAAATAAGTGTCGTTTTCGCTAAAGCAGTAGAGTACTAGCTTTGTGGGCAGGTGGCAGGATAGACAATTATACAGGGGCAGGGTCCAGCCCCTGAGTTCAAGCCCCAGAACCAGCACCAACTAAACAAACAAGTAAACAAAATAAAATCCAAGTATTTCTTTGGGACCCTCCTTACAGGAATACTGAGAAGAGGCTGCTTTTGCTGATCATACTCAATGGATCCTCCTGTTTTGGAATCCTTATTGCTATGGAAAACTCAGGACCAGACTAAAGGAATTGATAACTGACTCCTGCAACAAGAGAATCATTTCAGGAGTGAAACATGCATAAGACGCTTTAAGACCTCCATATCTTAGTTTCTTTGCAGTAGAACACTTTTAAAACAAAGTTATTTCCTTTAGTTCTATGCTGGCCTTCAAATGGCACATTGTTTCCTTTTTAAATACTCTCAACTATAAGTTTACAGACAAGTTTTATATGAGTAAAGAACACTCAAAAAAGTCAGGGACAGAGTTTCCTTCAAGCCTTGTATTCTTTTCTTGTACAGTATAAAGGAAAGCACAAGTTAACTTGAACTTTGTCATTCCTTAATGTTCAATTCCTCTCCTGGGATCAGTTTCCACATCCAGTATCAGTAACTTCCACTTACTTCCAGAAACAATCTATATTGCTGCTCCAGATAAAATGAATGTTTTCTGGCTTCGTTGAAATAGCACAAGGACACCTTTGAACATGAGGTAACACGTGTTTCAGAGACAACTTAATAAAGAGAAAATATTAAATTTATGTTGCTTATGAATACATTATCCATGACTACATTGAGTTCAAACTTCTTTAGTCCTCTGTAAATTAAGGTGAATTTTAAATGGGAAGGAGGTTCTCAGATCATTTTTTCTGAATGTATGTGCTGTGCATTAATTTATGATTTAACAGTATGATTTAACATATGATTTAACAGTAAGAAACAATAGCAATAATAGAGAAATTCTGTGTTTAAGTATAAGCGTTCAATACAATATAGAAGACTCTACAAATAAGGCAACATTGAAACAATAAAGCCACGTCCAGTATGTAGATTTATGGGAGTGATATAGAGAAAGCATTACTCCTAAGTGGAATATGAAGCATGAGGCCACTCCCTTTCTAAATCATGCTTGCTAATCACGTAAATTGGTAAAAAAGTAGAATGGAAGAATGTTTCTGTTTCCAATGTAAGTCAGATATAAGAGTATGGACTTAACTGGAAAAAGAGTCCATCTTGAGAGAACAGGGATAATACTAGCAATGAACCTAAGATCACATTTCTTTTCTTTCCTTTTCTTATATTCTTTTTTTGTGTTGTTTTTCGTGGCGCTTGAACTCTGGGACTGGGCGCTGTCCCTCTGATACTCAACTCAAGGCTAATGCTCTACCACTTGAGCTACAGTGGCACTTCCAGTTTTCTAGTAGTTATTTGAGAAAAGAGTTTCCAGGACTTTCCTACCCAGGTTAGCTTTAATCCCCAATCCTCAGATCTTATCATCAATCAGCTTGTGATCACATTTCTAACAGTGTACACTCAGGATATATAATGTGTACATTCATCTATCTTTATATGAATTCTTGAGTTAAAAATATGAGCTAGAGCTTAGTCTTTATAATCGCAAAAATGTTTCTAGTTTAAAAGTTGATACTTCTGGAAAGATAATACCTAAGAATGTAAAGCAGTCTGGGAAGTTCAGTTTGCATCCAGCCTGGGCAGACCAGGCTTTGAGACACTACCTATAATTAACCAGCCAAAAGGTGGAATACCAATCATGAGCAAGATTACTGATTAAGAGTTTGAGGCTTTTGTGTACATAGATACAAACATGCACATACACACAGAGGCACTTATATGTGCATACATGAATACACAAATGAGACAACTCTCAGAATATGTAGAAAAGTTAGAAAGCAATGGAAAATATATCCTGAGTAAGACTAGAATCAAGTGATAATTTTTAATATTAGAAAACCCTCCAGTGAACTTTGTTCAAGAAAGTTGAGACTATTACAAAGGGAGGGACCAGAGATAGTAAGAGAGTCAAGTATTCATTATTAACGGGATGAGATCCATGGAGGAAGGAATCAGAGACCCCTGCAGGTGCATCTGAAAATTTTCATATCCTGTGTCAAATATTAGAACATCTTTGAAAATAGTATATAAACAGTCTGAGCAGTCAGTCTAGTGGATAAGATTATAAGAGAATTTCAGATTTGCTAGTCTGTTTCTAGATTAAATAAACCAACAAACTATGACAGGACAATGTGATACAAGTCTGGAATTCTAGCACTTAGACTAAGACAGGAGATTAGAGAGTGGAATTACATAGCCATACCTTCCATGGACCAGGTAGTATAATTTTGTCTCAATAAAACAAGCCAAACAACAAGAAAGGAATACACAGTTCAATTTTGGGCTAATTTCGTCATTATGTTTCAAAAGGTCAAGTTTCCTATTGAAATGCAACTCATATATAGTCCTCAGTTGTGTTTTAAATGCTCTCTTCAATACAGAACATTCCTAGATGCAAATTGGTTCATGATTCCCATCCAAAAATTTGCAAAAGTAAGTAAGCATCATTATGTTGGATTCCAAAAAAATGATGAAGGATTACAAAAGCTTAAACCTGGAGAAATAGCAAAGTTCATCTAATGTAGGACTTTGTAGACCTTGCTAAATTATAATTTAGATTTAAAATACATATTTTGATTTTGTTTGTAATTTGATATTCTATAGGATACTACAAAATTCTTTTTAAGGAGAAGGTTTAATTGACATTCACAAATGATTCTGACATTCTATTTTCCTAGAATATACTTTCAAGAGAGTTATAATTAGAACTTAGTTAATAGATAATTCGAACATTCATGTATAATATGATAATGTGAATAATTTAGACAGAGTTGCCAGCAAATGGATGATATTAATTTATAAATTTAGAAAAACTGCAATTTTTGAGGGTTTGGTATAATATGGTATGAAGAGAGTAATTGTGTGACATCTTCTTTCTTCTACCTATATGTAACACAGGAAGCGATTTCCTTAGTTACGTGCCTCTGTATACATTGAGAAAAATGCTAGGTTTGGGGTTTGTTTTCATTTTTGTTTTTGTTTCATTGGTTTGTCCTAGAGCTTGAACTCTGGGCTTGGACACTATCTGAGCCTGGTTATGCTCAAGGATCGTGCCCTACCACATCAAACTCAGTGGCACTTGTGTCTGGCTTTTTCTGAGAAGTTTATTGGAGATAAGATTCCAAGAAACGTTCCTGCCTGGGTGGGCTTTAACCATAAATTTCTTATCTTAGCATCCTGAATATCTATGATAGTTTAAAAAGTATAAATATAAATAATATTTGCAAGTGTTCTGATCTCAAGAATACCACTGGGGAAAAATGATGCAGCTCAGTTTATTGTGTTGTTCTTTCCATAACAAGGAGAGCATCACATTAGCAGAGGTGTAGTATTTTTTCACAATAGAAATAAGCTATTCATGATGTGAAAGAAGGAATTTTAAGGTGCAGCTTACAAGTTGGAAACTGTTGGGGTAGGATGACATTATGGTATAAATCTTGGGATTGATGGTCATAGAAATAATAGCTTACTCTGATAAACAATTGCTTACTCTTGAAGAAATAATTATTACAGATGCTTCATAGTTGTATCCTCTACCAGAGTGTGACTATTTTTCTGTTGATTTCTCAATCTGTAACACCCCATTGGAAACTGCATCTGTTGCAGAATTTCATACATGCAAACGTACTGTTTTGAATCTCTCAGGTATGGAAGTTGAGAATTTAAAAATGAGAAGTTATTAGTCGTAGGAATTTTGAAGAACACATATATTCTGTCTTCTTAACAACTTATTTACTTTTTAAAGTTATGGGTTTCGATAGAATTAAACTGTTTTCAGTTTTAGTATGACAAAGTACTAAATTTAATCTTTTTTCAAAATATTGGGAAGTATATTGTGAAAATTTTGTTTAGTTGGGTTACATTCAAGTTGATGACCCTCTGATAAAGAAGAGGTAATTAATTCAAATTAGATGTCAAATAGTATTGGTTTTTAAGAAGTTACTACATAAAGAATAATATTTATTATACCAAGACAGTGAAATTATAATTTATGCAGCTTATTTTTAAATTTTTATTATCAAAGTGATGTACAGTGGGGTTACAGTAATTGTAAGGTAGTGAATACATAACTTTTCAAACTTGTTACTCCTCCCTCATTTTTCTCACAGTTTTCCTTTACCCCTTCACCTCTCACAAGTTGTAATGTACATTTCCAACATATTGTCTTGTGAGTATTGCTATTACATTGGGTTTCCCCTTGTCCTTTGTATCACCATTTTGTTGTTCCTCTTCCCTTCCCTAATTAAGGTAAATGTATACACAATACAAAATCAAATATAGCAGGGATAAACCATATGGGAAAACTCAATGAAAACAGAAATCACATAGTACATCAAAAACAACAACCACAAATGAAAAAATCTGTTTCCATATTTTGGAGTTCATTTTGCTCAGCATATGCTTATATGGTCATATACGCATAACAAAGTGACTAGAAAATAATAGTTGCATGAATACTATATCATGACAACAACATGTTAACTTTTTGATGGTTAAGGTAGAATGAGGATAGGTGAATTTGCAGTTCTGATAAAGGAATTTCAAAGGAGTTTTAAAGTTATGACAGGTAAATTTTAATCTTTCATAATTTTTAACAACCCAGCCAATTAAGAAAATTTAAAATTGCCTGGGAGAATAGGCTTTCATGCAAAGAAATCCATGGAGACTTAGTAAAGAGGGTGCAATGTGGGTGAAGATGGCTCTTTTTCACACTAAACAAACAAACCCTGCTGTAAATCCTGAAGGTTCCCTTGAGAATTGAACTAACACAGGAAATATACTCTCACTGTGTGAGACAAGGTTGTAGTGGAATTTGAATTCAAAGTTCTTAAAAAAAAGACATAAAATATGTGAATTAACCTTTAATTACCACACAGTAATTCTCTGAAAAACATAATTTGGGCCAAAATATTTAGGAAGAAATTGTCCTCCACAATGAAAGAAGGTATTGGGTTTACACTTTTCTGTTTGTAACACTTTCTACAATGTCTTTGCACGTGAAGCAGTGAAACACAGAAAAAAAATCTGATTGGATACTTCAAACCAATTATTTCACATTTCTAAGTAGCTCACAAAAAATAATATCCTTAGTAACATGAGATAGTGAAGATTTCTCTTATTACATAAGCAAAAAGTTTTGGGTTCAGAAAAGAATTGAACAGGGCTGGGAAGGTGGCTCAGTGGTACAGCCCTTGCCTTGCATGCATGAGGCTCTGGGTTCGATTCCCCAGCACCGCATATGCAAAAAGAAATATAAGCCAGAAGTTGCGCTGTGGTTCAAGTGTTAGAGCACTAGTCTTGAGCTGAAGAGCTGAGGGACAGCACACAGGTCCAGAGGTCAGGCCCCACGACTGGACCCCCGCCACTAAAAATGTAACACAACAACAAAGAAAAGAATTGAGTAAGTGGAAGCCGTAGGTGAGCATACTGCTTTCAGCAGTTGAGTGAGGCCAAAACTTTTGATATACATTGTGTTAATATTTTTGCTACCTAAAGTGATTTTACAGAGCTGAATTAGCTCATTACAATGCAGAACAGACTGAATGAAGACATGAAAATAAATTCCAGGCAGTTCCAGGAAGATGGCGGAGGATAAGCTGGAGGCTAAACAAGCTCTCACATAGAAAGCAGTTTTAGAGTTCCAGTGAACAGTCCTAAGCCAGAGAATCACACCAAGGGTGCCTTCACAGGACAGAGAGAGAGGCCAGAGAGAGAAAATACAGGCAAGGAGACAGCCCTGAGCAATTGCCAGCAGCCGCAGAAGGCGGTGGCAGAGGTGGGGGTGGCCACTGCAGCCACCATACCTGATTCACAGAGAGTCTGGGACGAAGGAGCCAGACGCGGTGGGCAAGCAGATTCTACTCAACACCAGCAAGAACTGACAAGAAGCAGACATCTTCATCATACACTTCACAGACCAGAGATGACCCAGGAACCAAGACTTGGTGGGAGTAGAAGCATGATGTCCTCACTCCTTCTCAGGAACCAAAGGGGGGAAGGCCACCCCTCACCCCCACCCAGTACTGGAGATCTCCATCTTGGATACTGACAAAGCTCGGAGGAGCTGCTAGTTCCAACTCAGGCCTTGGAAGAAATCTAGAGTCATCTAGCAGGTCACAAGAGCCTAACCTGACCTGCCAGACTCAGCTACACCCAGGGAAAAGTCACCCAGGTCAAGGCGCCAGCCCCAGGAGTGGCTTTCTTCACCCGGTAATAAGAGCCAGAGGCTGCCCCTCCCTTTAGCATCCTCGACAATCAATTGAAATGCAGTAAACATAAATCGTGAGAGTGGCTCCAGGCTGGGCTCTGTGAGTTTCTCACAAACCAGCCCCCGAGAAAAGCTACTGTTTGCTGAAAGGCCTCAACTCTTCCCAGAACCTAGCCTCATCACAGCATCTCCAAACACGAGGAAAAAGCCATCTCCCTCTTTTGTGGGTACTCAAAGTCGATCTCCCTCCCACTGAACTAACCTGGGAGGAGGATCGCAATACACTGGAGAAAGCACAGCATTTTTCTGCCTGTTCAAAGAAACTGACTTAAGTAAACAACCAAGCCACAGGAACACGAGCAGACCAGAGACTCCAACAAGAGGCTGGTTATGGACACAAGGGACATACAGGATTTTTCCCACCCCTCCCAAAAAAATCAAACAACTTTGTGTTGTTGTACCTTTTATAAAAAATTTTTTTCTAAAAATTTTTTAATCTTTAATTTTTACCTTTTTTGAAAAAAAATATTTTCTAGTAATTTTTTTTCCTCTTAGAATTTTATTTCAGGGGTATAAGTGTGTGTGCGTTTTTCTTTCTTTTTTTTCCTTGTTTTTTTTTTTTATTTTGTTTTTGTTTAGCTCTACTGAACTTCTGATCTTTTTTCTTTCTTTCTTATCCTTTTCACCTTTTCTTCTCTTTCGTTCTTCTTTATGTGACTTAATTGCTATTCTGCACATCCTCAGATAAACCCTTAGTCGATTATTAGACCTTATACCCCATTGTGTACATACTTAATCCACAAATTTATTACTCAATTCAAAACCTCTTAGACTTAAATTCCTTAATAGCAGTACTACCCCTTTATACCTATATAATATTTTAAGTATTTTTATTTTTAAGTTTTTCACATCTCCTTTATATCCCTCCCCTTGTCTCATTATATTCATGTTCTTCTCTGAATAGTTTATTTTAGAATCTCTATAATATTTTAAATTTTTACGTTTCCATTTTTTCTGGTCTCTTTTTTTCCCTTTCTCTTTCTTCTTTTTTTCTCTCTCTCTACTTTCATCCTATCCAACCTAATTCCTGCTTTGAGATTAAGATTTAGTTAACACTCCCTGTACCTTCCCACATCACTCTATTTCTATTTTTTACCCATGTCTCTTCCTAAACCGAATAATTTCTGGTTTACCAAATTCTTCTTTGCGGTTCATAGCCCATTAATATATAGTTGTTTGATGTTGAATAGAGGTATCTGTTGAAGTAGATTGTATCTGCAGACTATTGACTGTGCAAATACAGACTTTGGTTGATGCTTGCCTTAAGATAGTGTTGTAGCATAAAACTGGTGATAATTTCATCCCAAATGGGCAGAGAAAGCCCGAAAAACACACAAAAAAATGGAAAATCCGGTTATCTCAACTCCCACTCATGATAATTAGGGAACAGAACAGATAATGAATAATCCAGAGAAGAGTTCCCAAATAGCTCTACAAACACTGCTGGCAAACATGATAAATGAAAAGATTGAAAACATACGAAGGCCTCTGTATGAGCATGATAGGGAGAGAGAGGAGGCAATCCAAAGGTTTATACAGGAATATCATGAGCGTGAGGAAGCTACTCAAAAACTAATACAGGATTTGCATAAGCAGCTTGAGAATACTCAAAGAGAAAGGCAGGAATGGCGTGAGCAAGCTGAGAACACTCTACAGGAATGGCATGAACGGGCGGAAGCTAAGCAAAGAGTAATACAGGAATTGAGAGAGCAAAAAGAGAATACACAAAGATCACTAAGGGCATTCATGGAATCCATTAACAAAGAGCTGAAGGAAGTCAGGGAGACCACAAAGGGAATGCTGAATGGAACCCAACAGAAGGAATGGGAGTCCAAGGAAACCATAACCAATCAACTAAGTGATTTGAGAATAAACAATGAACACCAAATTAAGGAAGTAAAGAAGTTCATACAAGATCTAAAACAAAGCTTCAACAAAGAATTTGAAGCCACCAACGTTGACCAACTAGAAGGAAAAGAAATAAAAAACAAAGTAGAAAGTCTCGACAGCAGGTTAGACCATGCAAAGATCGAATCTCAGGGATTGAAGACAGCCTTAAATATTATAGAGAAAGAACATACAACGATCCAAGACAAGTCCAAGAAATATGAGGGATATATCCAAAACCTGGAAGGCATGATCAGAAGGCCTAATCTAAGGATAATGGGTGTAGAGGAGCTCCTAGAAACAGAAGTTAATGGACTAGGAAATTTGTTTAACAGGATCCTAGCAGAGAACTTCCCAAACATGCAAAAAGATAGGCCTATTCAATACAAGAAGCTTTTAGAACCCCACATAGACCAGACAAGAATATGATATCCTACTGTCACATTACAATCTGCACAGGATCAAGTTAGACCAAGGAAAAGATCCTTAAAGCTGTCAAGGAGAAATCATTAAAGACCTATAAAGGGAAACCAATTAGAATCACCTCAGATTTCTCAGAAGAGAAAATCAAAGCAAGAAGAGCCTGGAATAATGTATGCAATGCCCTAAAAACAAACCAATATCAACCAAGAATACTGTACCCAGCTAAACTCTCCTTCATAACTGAAAGCCAAATAAAAACCTTCCATAGCAAAGAAAAATTGAAACAATATATCTCCACCAAACCAGCCCTACAAAAGATTCTTACAGATGTCCTACACATAGAAAACCAACAAGACCACAAAAAAGGCCAACAAACTGCACCCAAACTGAGAATCCAAGAACCATAGGAAGAACCCAGTTTTCGCAGCTCCCCAGAAGGTGGATAACATGGCAGGAACTCCCAAATACCTCTCAGTCCTATCTCTTAACATTAACGGATTTAACTCTGCAATTAAGCGACATAGACTGTCTAGTTGGATTTAAAAACAAAATCCATCTATTTGCTGCCTTCAGGCGTCACATATTGCCTGTAAAAACAAAAACATTTTCAATGTTAAAGGCTGGAGCAAAATCTACCAAGCAAACAGCCCCCATAAACAGGCGGGAGTTGCAATCCTAATATCAGATAAAATAGACTTCAAATTAAAATTTGTGAGAAGAGATAAAGAAGGTCCCTACATACTAATTAATGGATCTCTCCTTCAGGAGGATATTACAATTCTAAATATCTATTCTCAAACAACAGAGCACCCATATTTATCCAAGAAACACTACTTTCCCTCAAATCCCACATAGACCCAAAGACATTAATAGTTGGGGATTTTAACACACCACTCTCCCCACTAGATAGATCAACTCGGCAAAAACTCCACAAAGAAACCTCAGATCTAAACAACTGCATAGATCAAGTAGATTTAACCGATATCTACTGAACATTTCACCCAGCAGCATCAGAATACACGTTTTTCTCAGCAGCATATGGAACATTTTCTAAAATAGATCACATTTTAGGCCACAAAGCAAACTTGTCCAAATTCAGAAACATTGAAGTTATACCTTGCATTCTCTCTGACCAAAAGGGAATAAAATTAGAACTCAACACCAAAAGCCACCAAAGAAAGTCTGGTATCACATGGAGGCTGAACAACACACTGATGAATCACGAGTGGGTCAATGAGGAGATTAGAAAGGAAATTCAAATGTTCATGCTATTCAACAAAAATGAGCACACAAATTACCATATCCTCTGGGACACAGCAAAGACAGTACTCAGAGGCAAGTTTATAGCCCTGAGTTCCTACATCAACAAATTGGAGAGATCTGAAACCAACAATTTAATGAGACATCTGAACATCCTTGAAAAAGAGCAGCAAGATAAACCCCAATCCAGTAGATGGAAAAATAATTAAAATTAAATAAGAATTAAATGAATTAGAATCCAAAAAACTATAGAAAGAATCAACAAAACAAAGAGTTGGTTCTTCAAAAATATTAACAAAATTGACAGACCCTTAGCAAATCTTAACAGAAAAAGAAGAGAACACACCCAAATAAACTCAGAAAGGAGAATGGAAACATCACCACAGAAACAACAAGATTCAGAACATTTTAAGGGAATACTTCTCAAAACTTTATGCTAATATGTTTGAGAACTTGGCAGAAATGGACCTTTTCCTAGCAAATATTGACATGCCAAAACTAAACCAAGATGAGTTAAACCAGCTTAACAGGCCCATATCAAGCATTGAAATAGAAACAGCAATAAGAGACCTCCCAGCTAAGAAAAGTCCACGACCAGATGGTTTTATAGCCAAATTATACAAAGCCTTCAAAGCAGAGCTCACACCAATACTCCTCCAACTCCAATAAAATTGAAAGAGAAAGTTCATTACCGAACACATTCTATGAAGCCATCTTAACCCTCATCCCAAAACCAGCCAGGGACTCATCAAAGAAAGAGAACTATAGACCCATTTCTTTTTTTTATTGTGAAAATACTATACAGAGGGGTTACAATTACATGGGCAAGATAGTGTACATTTCTTATCGAGCATTTTGGCCTCCTCCTTTGTTTACCCTTCCCATCCCTTCCCATCCTCCCTCCTTCCCCACTCAATCCTCCCCCCCCAAGTTGTAAAGTTCATTTTTGACATGACAACTTGTACTTCTCATTGTTGCAACAGGTCCACCCTTATCCTTATTTAAGCGACTTGTTTTTCCACTTCCCCTCCACAAATTATACAGACATCAAATACAGTGAAAGCATGGGTTATACTATGGGGGAGGGACATACAAAGCAACAAAGAAATAATCTTACAATTGCGTTATAAACAAGTGCATGAAAGAAAAAATGTTTAAAATACATATCTTAGGGTTCATTTTCCTAACATCACCTTATCTGACCTTTTCTGCTTGATTCAGACATATACTAGTTATTACGAATAATGGAAACCATGGGAACTATGTTCCTTTCGGCCTGGCTTACTTCCCTTAATATAATTTTTTCCAAGTCTTTCCATTTCCTAACAAATGGGGCAATGTCATTCTTTCTGATGGAGGCATAGAATTCCATTGGGTATATATTGGACATTTCCTTGATCCATTCAACTACAGGGGGCATTGGGGTTAGTTCCATATCTTACCTATGGTAAATAATGCTGCAATAAACATATTTGTGCGGGCAGCTTTAGTATGGTCTTGTTTGTGATCATTTGGTTAAATGCCCAAAAATAAGACTGCTGGGTAATATTGGAGCTCTATGTGGAGTCTTTTGAGGAATCTCCATACTATTTTCCAAAGTGGTTGAACAAGTATACACTCCCACCAACAGTGCAGTAAAGTTCTCTTCTGTCCACATCTCCTCGAACATTTGTTGTTATTAGAGTTCTTTAATTTAGTCATTCTAACTGGATTGAGGTGGTATCTCAATGTTTTGATTTGCATTTCTTTTATGGCTAGGGAGTGAGCATTTCTTCATGTATCTATTGGCCATCCTTCTTTCTTCTTCAGCGAAGTTTCTCTTTAAGACTTTAGCCCCATTATTTATTGGGCAGTTGTTTCTTTGAAGATTTGTTGTTGGGGGATTTAATTTTTTGAGTTCAAGGAATATTTTAAATATGAGACCCTTGTCCGTAGTATGGCTAGTGAAGATCTTCTCCCAATCCATGGGCTGTCTATTGATGTTGCTAGCTATGTCCTTTGCCATGCAGAAGCTCTGCAATTTCATGTAATCCCATTTGTCCAACCTTTCTTTGATTTGTTGTGTTTCTGGGTCTCTAGTAAGAAAATTTCGGCCTATGCCAAGGAGAGCTAATGTTTCTCCTATTCCATCCTGTAATGTTTTCAGAATGTCTGCTTTGACTCTGAGGTCTTTGATTGATTTGATTCTGGAGTTGATACTGGTGCAGGGTGATATATAAGGATCTAGCTTTAGTTTTCTACAAATAGTTAACCAATTTTGCTAACACCATTTACTGAAGAGGCTGTCTTTCTTCCATTGAATTTTTTTAGCTCCCTTCTCGTAGATTAAGTCCCTATAGATTTGTGGGTTCATTTCTGGGTTGTCAATTCTATTCCATTGGTCCTGAGATTTGTTCTTGTGCCAGTACCAAGCTGTCTTGATTACTGTGGCTTTTTAGTAGAGTTTGAAATTTGGCACTGATATTCCTCCAGCACTGTTCTTTCTGTTAAGGATTGTTTTTGCTATTCGGGGTCTTTTATTGTTCCATATAAATTTTTGGATTGCCTCTTCTAATTCCTTGAAGAATGTGGCTGGAATATTGTGATAGATATGGCATTGAATTTGTAGATAGCCTTGGGAAGTATTGCCATTTTCATGATGTTGATCCTTCCAATCCAGGAGCATGGGAGGTTTTCCAGTTTCTAAGTTCTGTTTTGATTTCTTTTTCAGGTTTTTAAAATTTTCATCATAGAAGCCCTCCACTTCTTTGGTTAAATTAATTCCTAATATTTTATTTTTTGTGGGGCTAATATGAATGGAGTTGCTTTCCTTATTGCATCCACGCTTTTCTCTTTGTTGGCATATACAAAAGCCATTTATTTTTGAGGGTTAATTTTTACCCTGCTACTTTTCCAAAATTTTGAATCAACATGAGTGATTTTGGAGTGGAGTCTGTGGGATTCTTTTGTTGTTGTTGTTGTTGAAAACTTTTGCTATTTAATTGTATTTGTTTCTATGTACTTTTTGATTGTGAAAATACTGTACAGAGGGGTTACAATTACATGAGCAAGATAATGAGTACATTTCTTATCAAACATTGTAGCCTCCTCCTTTGTTTCCCATTCCCATCGCTGTTTGCATCTTTTCTAATTGCTGTAGCTAGGCATGCTAATACTAGATTGAAGAGAAGTGGAGAGAGTGGACATCCTTGTCTTGTTCCTGAGTTAAGAGGAAAGGGCTTTCGTTTTGTACCATTAATTATAATGCTGGCTGTAAGTTTGTCCTATACAGCCTTTATTGTATTGAGGAATGTTCCATGATTCCTAATTTTTCCAGAACCTTCGTCATAAATGGGTGTTGGATCTTGTCAAATCCTTTTTCTGCATTTATTGAGATAACCATGTGGTTCATATCCATCCTTGCTCTTGTTGATATGATGAATTATATTAATTGATTTGCATGTATTGAACCAGCTTTGCATCCCTGAAATGAATTCTGTTTTATCATGGTGTGTGATATTTTGGATGAATTGTTGAACTCGATTGGCTAAATTTTCTTGTTTTTGGATCCTGTCATGGTGTCTGAACTCTGGTCCTGGGCGCTGTCCCTCAGCTCTTCAGCTCAAGGCTAGCGCTCTACCACTTGAGACATAGCGCCACTTCTGGCTTATTTCTTTTTGCTTATGTGGTGCTGGGGAATCCAACCCAGGGCCTCAGGCATGCAAGGCAAGCGCTCTACCCCTGAGCCATCTTCTCAGCCCCCTCAACTGGCCAAAATTTTGTTGAGAAATTTTACATCGATTTTCATAAAACAAATGGGTCTGTAGCTCCCTTTCTTTGATGAGTCCTTGCCTGGTTTTGGGATGAGGATTATGATGGCTTCATAGAATGAGTTTGGTAGTGAACATTCTCTTTCAATTTCATTGAAGTGTTGGAGGAGTATTGATGTGAGCTCTGCTTTGAAGGCCTTGTAGAATTCTGCTGTAAAACCATCTGTTCCTGGGCTTTTCGTAGATGGGAGTTCCCGTATTGTCGTTTCTATTTCAATGCTTGATATGGGCCTGTTAATATGGTTTAACTCATCTTGGTTTAGTTCCTGCATGTTGATATTTGCTAGGAAAAGGTCCATTTCTGCCAAGTTCTCAACCTTATTTGCATAAAGATTTGAGAAGTATTCCCTTATAATGTTCGGAATCTTGGTTGTTTCTGTGGTGATGTTTCCATTCTTATTTCTTATTTATAAGATTCATAAGATTTGCTACGGGTCTATCAATTTTGTTAATATTTTTGAAGAATCAACTCTTTGTTTTGTTGATTTTATATGATTTTTGGATTCTAATTCATTTAATTCTGGTTTAATTTTAATTATTTCTTTCCATCTACTGGATTGGGGTTTTCCTGCTGCTCTTTTTCATGGAGGTTCAGATGTCTCATTAAATTGTTGGTTTCAGATCTCTCCAACTTGCCTCTGAGAACTGCCTTTTCTGTGTCCCAGAGGAGATGGTAATTTGTGTGTTCGTTTGTGTTTAATATCATGAAAATTTAATTTCTTTTCTAATTTAATCCATGACTCACTGGGGATTCAGCAGTGTGTTGTTCAGCTTCCATGTTTAACAGGACTTTCTTTGTTGGCTTTTGGTTGAATTCTAATTTTATTCCCTTGTGGTCTGAGAGAATGCAAGGTATGACTTCAATGTTTCTTAATTTGGACGTTTGCTTTGTGACCTAAAATGTGGTCTATTTTTGAAAATGTTCCATGTGCTGCAGAGAAAAACATATGTTCTAATACTGCTGGGTGAAATATTTGGTAGATGTCTGTTAAATCTTGTTGATCTATGGAGTTGTTTAAATCTGTGGTTTCTCCGTTGAGTTTTTGCCGAGTTGATCTATCTAGTGGGGACTGAGGTATTTTAAAGTCCCCAACAATTAATGTGTTTGGATCTCTGTGAGATTTGAAGGAAAGTAGTATTTCTTGGATAAATTTGGGTGCTCCATTGTTTGATTAATAGAGATTTAGAATTGTAATATCCTCCTGAATGAGAGATCCCTGAATTAGTAGGTAGCCAGCTTCTTTACCTCTTCTCACTAATTTTAATTTGATCTCTATTTTATCTGATATTAGGATTGTAACTCTTGCCATTTTATGGGGGTCATTTGCTTGGTACATTTTGTTCCATCCTTTCACTTTCAAAATGTGTTTGTTTTTATGGGCAAGGTGTGACTTCTGAAGGCAACAGATACAAGGCTTTTGTTTTTTAATCCAACTAGACAGTCTATGTCGCTTAATTGGAGAGTTAAGTCCGTTAATGTTGAGAGATAGGACTGAGAGGTATTCGGGAGTTCCTGCCATTTTATCCATCTTCTTGGGAGCTATGATAACTGGGTTCTTCCTATGGTTCTTGGATTCTCCGATTGGGTGTGGTTTCTTGGCCTTTTTTGTGGTCTTGTTGGTTTTCTATGTGTAGGGCATCTTTAAGTATCTTTTGTAGGAATGGTTTGGTGCAGATATATTGTTTCAGTTTTTCCTTACTATGGAAGATTTTTATTTGACCTTCGGTTATGAAGGAGACTTTAGCTGGGTACAGTATTCTTGGTTGATAGTTGTTTGTCTTTAGGGCATGGCATACGTCATTCCAGGCTTTTCTTGCTTTGATTGTCTCTGCTGAGAAATCTGAAGTGATTCTAATTGGTTTCCATTTATAGGTGATTGGTCTTTTCTCTTTGACAGCTTTAAGGATCTTTTCCTTGGTCTGAATTGATCCTGTGAAGTTTATAATGTGACGGTCGAATGTCCTGTTCTGGTCTGGTCTATTTGGAGTTCTAAAAGCCTCTTGTATTTGAATAGGCCTATCTTTTTGCATGCTTGGGAAGTTCTCTATTAGGATCCTGTCAAAAACTATAAAACATAAATTTAAAAATTCATGATATTGGATCAGTAAAGGTTTCTAAAAAGTTGACATGGAAAGCATTAGTGGCTAAAGAAAAGCAAGAATAAACTGGTTAATATCAACTGATAAACTTTCATAATTCTATTAAAGAAGTGAAAACATATCCAACAGATAGAGGGCACATATTCCTTAATGCTACAGTGTTAATTCTACAATGATCCTGAGTCTTAAGTACTTTTATATATTCGAATTTTATATAAATTTTTTCCCAAACAGGATATTTCTTTAAAGAATATATGTAAATTAATAGTCAATAGAAGGAGCATATGCATTAAGCTCCTCTGTAGTATGTAAAAAAATAAAAATAAAACTCATTAGTATGACCATAATATAAAAAGATGACACAAAATATAGTAATGCATTTGTGGATAAATTGATATATTCCACATAGCAGAATGATTTGCATAATACTGCAATCATTTTAGCAATTAAGTTTTCAAGTCTTCAAGAGCTCAAAGAGAATTGTATAGGATCTACATTACACTTCTATGTATGTATTAAAGAGAAGTATAAAACTTGTTTGAACAGGGTATGTGGTTCATTGACTGCACTTGAATAGTATGTTTGAGACCCTGGAAATAATCCCCAAAAACAAATTTTGAAAACTCACCCTATAGAAGATGTATGCTGGACAAATTCCTGTAACTGAATTTTATATCTATTTTAATGTTTGTTCTAAAATTTATAACAATTCTATTTGAACAAATGCAAGTTTGTGAAAATTAGGCTTGGAAAATCTATGATTGTTCAATTCACTTCCAAAGCACTAAAATGTATACAATAAAAGGAGATAATATATTGCATGTGAATTTCATGTCAGCAAAAAAAATTAAAAAAAAAAAACTCTTGTTAAAAATACTTCACAAAAATCGCAGAATATCTAAAAAGATGTTTTTGGTGTTATCTAAAAATTCTTTGTAAACTACAACTTTTAAAACAATGATATAATTTGTTTACTTTGAGATTTTTTGGTCTGTTTTCCTGAGTTTATGCAAAGATAACTCAATCCAAAAGTGTATGTGATAGCTGGAATATCTAGGAATTGTGCATCACTTATAAGTAATTGATAGCCTTTTCTGGTAGAAACTTTTAGCAAATGACAGAATCTAAATCTATGCATCTGCATTTTATGAAAGCCATATGTTACTTGCTGAATCCAATTGCTTTTCTCTATTTTGCTAGGACAGAAATTATTCTCAAGATAAGAGCCAATCGCAGTGAAAAGACATAATCATTTTTATTTGTTAAAATAACACACAAAATAAAACAATTCCACTTAAGCGACTCTAATATTAGTACCTATGAAGATGTTCCTGAATGCCAATATCCACTGAATTTTTGGAATTTAAATTTCTACCAACATATGAAAACTAGAACAAGAAAACAAATATAGTCTTAGAGCAAACCAGCCTTGCAATAATTTTCTTAATGGTTTTGAAATTACAAAAGAATTGATACCATTAAGAAAATGATCCTTTCCTATAGAAATCATTTAAAAATGTTTATCACTTATTATAATTCAAATACCAAACAAGAGTAATTTTATATAATCAGTACAAATATCGTTTTATTACTAACGTAAAATAGAATAAAAGACCAGTCCCAATATATTATCATTAGTCTTAATTCCTAATCATTACATAAATATCTTAAACAAAATCTAAATACTCATTTCTTTAACATAGATATAAATAGTGTATACTTTTCATTAGATTTTTCCAGAGACATGTATTCATGTTTCTAAGATATGTTCACAGCAGTTAAAAGATGCTTTTGTGAAATTAGTGTGATATATTTTGTTGTTGTTGTTGTTTGTTGTAGTTGTTGTTTGCAAGGCCTGGGCATTATCCCTAAGCCTTTTTATGCTCAAAGCCAACACTCTACAACTTGAGACACAGAGCTATTTCCTGTGTTTAGTAGTTAATTGGAGATAAGAATATAACAAGTACTTTTCTGTCTGGTCTAGTTTTGAGCAGAATTCTAAGATCTCATTACCAAGAATAGCTTGAATTACAGGCGTGAGTCACTGGCACTTGGTTTGATGTATTTTTTAATTTTACTTATGTTTTAATATTTTTGTTTCTCTATAATGTACATCATTCTACACATAAATTTAGATATATGTATATATTTCTGATGACAAATAATCTCTAAAAACATGTGTCTTTGTACACATTATATATATGTGTGTGCATATATATATATATATATATATTTCTGAAGACAGACTCCTTCTAAAACTTTTATGCTACTATCGTTTTCCCTTTTTCATTTCAAAGATATACAGTCTATTGTATAGTAAGGAAAACCCTCAATATTATATTTTATGCCATATTTCAGATTGGGAAGCTTTGTCTGTGTGAATAAGTTCATTTCTTTTGTTTCTGCTTTCCTATTCATAATTCTGTTTCTCATAGTATTGTTCTAAGGACTTTTTCTTTATCCCAATTTGGGGCTTGGACATAACTCATGTTCAGTTTGCTAACAGTAGTCATTTTACCATTTGAACCATGCCTCCAGCCCAGAAATTTTTGTAGTTAATTGGAGATATTACCTCATGAATTGTCCTACCAGCCTGAAAACCATTATCGCCCAAGTCTCATCTTTCTTAATCACTAGTATTATAGAGGTGAGTCATGGACCCCAAGAGTCAATGACTTTTCAGGTCTTATAGATTCCACATGTTTACTAGTAATTGTAATAATAAAATACCACAGATTGGGTAGTGTTAACACTGTAAATACATTGCTTCTGTGTTGGTGGAACTAAAACTCCAAGATCAGAGTTGGCTTCTTCTAAGTCCTCTTTCCTTGGCATATTCAAGGCCTTCTGCTTCTCTTGGAGGAGACTTCAACTTAAATTCTACATTTGAGATTCTGTTTCCAAATGCAGTCACTTTCTAATGCAATGGGTTTTTGATCGTTAGTGTGATTTCAGTGGGACATTATCGAACACATAACATATTACTTAATGGATAGGAGAAAATATCTAATAGGAAATTATTTGGTTTGGGCATGGAAGTTATGCTATATTTAAAAAATAGCAAAAGAGAGAAAGGTTTTATTAGAGCTTGTAAAATGAGGATGAACTCTTGACCTCAGACATGCCAAATTCTTACCCTGTCACACACTTAAATGCTTAGTGGTACTGGAAGATTTTACCCAAAAACCTATACTTGTGAAACAGCATCTCTACTACTGCCATACCAACAGATTGTAATTTGATTGCTTATTTTGAGGTAGTATCACTATGCCTGGGCCTACTTGGACAGTGGTCCTTCTAACACAAGCAAAACACATTGTACCCAGCAAATGGTTAGCGTTTCTGAAACATTTTTTTTTGGCTGGGCTTGCCTGGAACTGCAATTCTCTCATCTCTATTTTCTAAGTAGATAATATTGTAGGTTTTAGCCACTTTATCCAGCAAAATTATACAATTTCAAGATATCTTGATATTGCCTGTATTTGTGCTTAACATATATAGCTATCCTTAATTTTCTCCATCTTTTGTTTAGTACTCTGAGTGGAAATTTTGTATCCCCTCTGTACAGTGTGTTCACAAAAAAATTAATTAAAAAATTAAAAAAAACTCCTGTATATCAATTTTAAAATAAAAAATGCATGAACAAAGAAAAAAAAAGAAAACATTGACTTTCTTGATATACATGTCTTTGTTTGTATGGAATCCCATCACAATCCAAAAAATCTCCCAAAAGTTTATGTCCAGAATCATGGAAAAGAAGGCTTCAGGTTGGAAAAAAAACACTGATCCTTAACTTATAATTGCACTATATTTATAGTGTTAGTTAATGCTTTCTAAAGTATGAGAAGAGAAGGAAGGCATAAATGTGAAAGATGTCAGGTCTCTGTAGAATTTCTGTAGTTGTCATTTCATGTTATCTTTCTTCCTTAAAGCATGCTTTATTAAAACCCTCTGGGTGGATATTGGTTGGACTAATTGGTAACCTTCCCCGGGAAATGAAGCTGATTTTAGACTGCCGATGATTTGGTAAATAAAAGAATGATGAGAATGAGCACAGATATTGTCACAAATTAAGCCGACAAAGTTCAATTGCTGAACAGCAAACAAAGCAGCTTCAAGTCCGATGATCCACATTGGGACATATATTGATAGATACATATGTATACATATACACACATACGTGAAAAAGTAAATATCCAGTAGAAGATAGAGAAACTTGGAGTGACAATACTAAACTATATCAAACTGGTTGCAGTAAAGGTACAGTAAAACATCAATAGTTTAGCATAGATTTTGCATAGATTTATAAAGGATGAAAATTTTTCCTTCATTTTATACTTTACAAATGTCCTTAGTATGTATTAAGTTTTTTTATATTGTAGTTGGAGCATCTATACAATCCTGAGAATTGGGATTACATAAAGTATGCAACATGAATAGGCCAGCCTGAATAGATAAATTCATTAGATTCTTATTTCCATTTAACTACCAGGAGAAATGGAGTTCAGTTCAGATTTTATGTAGAGCACTGGCCTTGAACACAAAAGCACCATTCACGCCGTGAGTTTAAGCCCTAGGATCTACAGAAACAAAAACACTAAATACAACTTGGAGTTAGATATTTTATAATGAAGCATTTTTTATATGCTCTACCTTGTTAGAAAGACTAGATTTCTGTGTTAGCTTTATAACCTACCATAATAAGTGATATTGTCCATTTAGTAAGCAGAAAGGCTTACACTGATTTATAAGTTTGAAGGTTTCAGTGTATCTTCAGTTGGTTTTATTGCTTTGGTGGCCTGTGACAAGACAATGTCAAGGTGGGGAGTATGTCAAAAAGAAATGTTTTTGACCTAGAATGATTAACAGATAAAAGAACAAAGTAGATGAGAGTCCATGTTCTCATAGGTTTCACTCTGAAGAACTTAATCTCCAAGAGAACTATTCAGGTATTCTCCACAGTCTGGGAGGAAATGTAAAGTCAATTTTGTTTAACATATAGGTCTTTCTGGGGCATTCTAAATTTAAATGGCAACACCTTCACCAATGATAATGACTTGTCCAGGGGTGGAAGCAACTAGATATTGCTATAAATTCTAATCAGATATCACCAGACTAAATATTTTATGGAATTCCTATTAAAACTTTTTCTTGCAGGCTGACTGGGTCTTCATACTACACATGTGTATATCTGTGTGTATGTGTGTGTGTATTTGAATAAACTAATATAGCAATGTAACAGATAAAATTATTAGTATGGCCTTTTTCTTCTCATACCATGAAAGCCTGCCACAAATCCAATCAAATCCCATTCAAGATTCAAACATTAATGCTGTCCCAAAAGTTCTGTACACAAACCCATGTACATACACTTCATTTAAGACGGCAATGGTATATGAAAATTTTAAGTCTTCCAATTACGTTGTCACCAAGGAAACAACGTACAATATTTCCTTTAAAAATATCTAGATTGTAGAACACTTTAGCCAGAAAATTGAAGCACTATACATTACAGGATTTAATTTAAATATTTAGTCACTGAAATGGATATTCAATATCCACAACTTAGAGCTCTTTTAAAACACATAATTGCAAACCTCATCTATTACCATCTTCCGTGAAGACAGTCCTTGCTGAAAACGAACCAAATGTGGTAAACCAATTAAAATGTACGCCATTGTTAAATGCTATTGTTTTAAAGCATGGAAGTGACAGAGCAATTAATGCCAGTGAACAGCCGGTTCTAAGAAGTATGAAAAGTGATTATTTTGTACTCTAGGTGGAAAACTCCACAGATGTTTCAGATTGTGCTTTGTTCTAGGCATTTGTGAGATACATTTTGGAAAGCACAATGAATGAAAACATATTGTTTTATAAAGATTTGCTGGCTGAGAAACCAGGGAAAGAAAACTTATTGAAGTGTTTCAAATGAGAATACAGACAATAGGGTGGGTAAGATGTGATATTCAGCTTTAAATACAGATTGAAGCAAACCAAAGAATGGGATTTTTTTCCCGTAACAAATGCTTTCTCAGTATATTGAGCTATACACTATAATGAAAAGTCAGGAAAAAACACTGACGCCTGTTGAATTTCTTTCTTAAGAGAATCTTAAATGACAAAGATGAAGAAATTTAAGTATGTTAATAAAACATTATCAAGTATTACTTTAATTTTTGATTAAAAGTTAAAACAAACTGACAATCAGTCCATTAAGATTTATGTTTCCTGTCATATTTTGTTTTCTCTTTGTTCCTCTTTTTTGGGTGGTGATTTTTTTTTCAGAAATGCAACCTAGTCTTAATCATTACCCACAAAATTTATGCTGTCATAGAATCAGAGAGTTTTATTTATTAAATTAAGACTAGAATAGGCTCGGGAAGGGAGGTGAAGGGTAAACAAAGGAGGAGGCTGCAATGCTTGGTAAGAAATGTATGCATTATCCTGCCCATGTAATTGTAGCCCCTCTGTACAGTATGTTCTCAAATAAAATAAAATTAAATTTAAAAAAAGACTAGAATAGGCTCATTTTATGTTAAGCCAAAATATTAACACCAAAATAATTTTTCACTAAAAAAAATTCATAAAAAATCATGAGGACTTGGTGGAAGATGGAGGAGGAGAAGCTGGAGGGTAAATAAGCTCTTGCACAGGAAGTACTTTTAGTGTTCCAGTGAACAGTCGTAGGCCAGAGTCACACCAAGTGTGCCATCACAGTACAGAGAGTTTGGCCAGAGAGGGAAAATCCAGGCAAGATGACAGATCTGAGCACTTGCCAGTAGCCACAGCTATGGTGGCAGTAGGGACAGTTCCAGGGGCTGTAGCCACCATACCTACAGAAAGAGTCCACGACAAGGGCCCCAGACGTGGCCTGTGAGCAGATTCTACTCACCAGTAAGAACTGACAAGGAGCAGATCTCTTCATCCTGCAGATCACAGACCAGAGACGACCCAGGAACCAACACTCTGGCATGAGCAGAATCCTGACATCCTCACTCCTTCTCAGGGGGCAGAGAAGAGAAGGCCATCCTTTCCCCACCACCAGAGATCTCCATCTAGACTCTTACCTATGTAAGGCTGAGCAGCTAGCTCCAACTCATTCCTTGGAAGAAAACAAAGGAGTCATTTGGCAAGTCACAGGAAGTAGACATGACCTGCCAGGCTCAGCTCCACCCAGGGGAATGTCACCCCACCCAGCCAGTGGTAGCTCTGTCCTTGGAGGAGTGATTTCCTTCACAGGGCAAACAGAGCCAGAAGCTGCCCCTCCCTACAACAGTCTAGACAAACATTTGAAACTCAGGAAACATAAATCCTGAGAATGGGCTTCCCGAGTGTTTCAGGAGTTGCCCCTCAGGGAAAAGCTACTGTTTCTGAAAGGCCTCAACTACCCAGAACCTAGCCTCATCACAGCATCTCCACACTGGAGGAAACAGCCATCTCCCTCATTTGTGATACTCAAAGCAGATCTCCTTCCCATTGAACTAGCCTGGGAGGAGGATTACAAAATCCTGAGTAAAGCAGAGGATTTTTCTGCCTGCCCCAAAAAATTGACTTAAGAAACCAATCAAGCAAAATGAAAACTAAACACCACAAGCACACCAGACTCCACCAAGAGACTGGTTATGGACACAGGGGAAATACAGGATCTTCCCATTCCCTCCCACCAAAGGAACCCAAAAATCAAATCAAAGAACTCTTTTTTTTATCTTTTTTTTTTCAATTTTAATTTTTTAAAAAGTGTTTGATGTTAATTTTTTCTCATAATTTTTATTTTTGGTGTGTGTGTGTGTGTGTGTGTGTTTAAACTCTTTTGACCTTTTGGTCCTTTATATTGTTTTCATTTTTCTCTCTTTATTCTTTTTTGTTTGACTTAATTGCTGTTCTGCTCATCCCCCGATACATACCTGCGGTCGATAATTAGATGTTATTCTCCATTCTTTACATAATCCAGAAATTTATTTATTACTTGATTCAAAAGGTCTTAGGCTGAACTTCTTTAACAGCAGTATTATTTTTTACACCAATATAATTTTCAAGTACCTAATTTTAATTTTTTTTATTTTTTAGTTTTCCATGTTTCCTTTCTATCCCTCCTTTCATCTCATCCTATCCTTTTCTTCTCTCAATATCATTTCTTTAAACTTACATAATTTTTAAGTGTTTCACTTCTTAAATTTAAATTTTTGTTTATCAATTTATTATTTATTGTTTAAAAAAATCTCTCTGTTATCATTCTGTCCAATCCATTTCCTGCTCAGACATAAGAACTTGGTTAAATTCACTCTTCTCTTACCTCTCCACATCCCTCTAATCCTATTTTTCTCCACATTTCTCCCTAAACTTAATAATTCCTGGTGTGTCAAATCATTTTTGCTTTTATTAGCCCATTAGTCCATGGTTGTTTGCAGTTGAATAGATTGTATCTGATGAACTAGATTGTATCTGCAACCATTTTGACTGTGCAACTACAGGACTCAGGTTGATGCTTGCCTTAAAATAGTGTTCTAGCGTAAAATTGGTTTTACTTTCATACCAAATGGGCAGAACAAGCAGAAAAACACAAGAAAAATGGCAAGTCTGGGTATATGAATTCCCAATCATGATAATCAGGTGACAGAATATTTAATGAATAATCCAGAGAAGAGTTCCCAAAAATCTCTACAAACACTAGTGGTAAACATGGTGAATGAATAGATTGAAAACTTGGAAAGGATTCAGTGTGAGCATGATAGAGAGCGAGAGGGGGTAAACCAAAGATTAATACAGGAATCTTGTGAGCATGAGGAAGCTGCTCAAAGATTAATACAGCAATTGCATGAGCAGATTGAGAACAGTCAAAGAGAGATATAGTAATCGCATGAGAAGGCTGAGATCAGTCAATGAGAAAGAGGAATTGCATGATTGTGAGGAAGCTAATCAAAGAGTAATACAGGACTTGCGAGAGAGGGTGAGAATAGACCAAGATCAATAAAGGCATTCATGGAATCCATGAACAGACAGCTGAATGAATTCAGGGAGACCACAAAGGGAATTCTCAGTAGAGCCCAAGAAAAGGACTGGGAGTCCAAGTAAACCATAACGAATCAACTAAGTGATTTGAGAAGAAATACTGAACGCCAAATTAAGGAAGTAAAGTTCATACAAGACCTAAAACAAAGCTCCAACAAAGATTTGGATCCATCAAAGCCAAACAATTAGAAGGAAAAGAAATTTTAAAAAACCAAGTAGAAAGTCTTGACAGTCGGTTAGACCATGCAGAAGATTGAATCTCGGGGATTGAAGACAGACTAGATATTATAGAGAAAGAATGTATAACTATCCAAGACAAATCCTAGAAATATGATAGATCTATTCAACAATTGGAAGGCACCATCAGAAGACCTAATCTGAGGATAATGGGTGTAGAGGAGCACCTAGAGACAGAAGTTAATGGTTTAGGAAATTTATTTAACAGAATCTTAGTAGAGAACTTCACAAACATGCAAAAAACAGGCCTATTGAGATATAAGAAGCTTTTGGAACCACCAAACCAGACTTACAAAAGGTACTTAAAGATGTCCTACACATAGAAAACCAATAAGACCACAATAAATGCCAAGAAACAGCATCTAAGGGAATAAAATCAGAACTCAACACAAAAAAGCCACCAAAGAAAGTCCTGTAACACATGGAGGCTGAACAACACACTGTTGAGTCACCAGTGGGTCATGGAAGAGATTAGAAAGGAAATGCAAATGTTCATGATATTCAAAAAAAAATGAACACATAAATTACCAGCTCCTCTGGGACACAGGAAATGCAGTACTCAGAGGCAATTTTATACCTCTGAGTTCCTACATCAACAAATTAAAGAAATCTGAAACCAACAATTTAATGAGACATATGCCCCCCCTTGAAAAAGAGCATCAAAATAAGCCCCAATCCAGTAGATGGAAAAAAATAATTAAAATTAAATCAGAATTAAATGAATTAGAATCCAAAAAAGCCATAGAAAGAATCAACAAAACAAAGCTTTGGTTCTTCGAAAAAATTAACAAAAATTGACAGACGCCTAGCAAATCTTATCAGAAAAAGAAGAGTACATGGAAATAAACAAACTCAGAGAGGAGAATGGAAACATCACCACAGAAACAACCAAGAACCAGAACATTATAAGGGGATACTTCTCAAACCTTTATGCTAATAAGTTTGAGAACCTGGTAGAAATGGACCATTACCTAGCAAATATTGATATGCCAAAACTAAACGAAGTTGAGTTAAACCAACAGGCCAATATCAAGCATTGAAATAGAAACAGCAATAAGAGAACTCCCATCTAAGAAAAACCCAGGACCAGATGGATTTACAGTAAAATTCCACAAGGCCTTAAAAGCAAAGCTCACACCAATACTCCTCCAATTCCTCAATGAAATTGAAAGAGAAAGTGCACTATCGAACTCATTCCATGAAGCCATCATAACCCTCATCCCAAAACCAGGCAGGGACTCATCAAAGAAACAGAACTATAGACCCATTTCTTGATGAACATTGATGCAAAATTTCTCAACAAAATTTTGGCCAATCGACTTCAACAATTCATCCAAAAAATCATACACCACGATCACACAGAATTCATTTCAGGGTTGCAAAGCTGATTTAATATATGCAAATCAATTAATATAATTTACAACAACAACAAGACCAAGGATAAGAACCACATGGTTATCTCAATAGATGCAGAAAAAAGCATTTGACAAGTTCCAAAACCCCTTTATGATGAAGGCTCTGGAAAAATTAGGAATCCAGGGAACATTCCTCAATACAATAACGGCTGTATATGACAAACATACAGCCAGCTTTATACTTAATGGTGAAAAACTAAAGCCATTTCCTCTTAGGAAAGAGACAAGGATGTCCAATTTCTCCACTTCTCTTCAATGTAATATTAGAATGTGTAGCTACAGCAATAAGACAAGACGCAAACATTAAAGGATCCAAATATGGAAAGATGAAGTAAAACTCTCCATCTTTTTAGATGACATGATCTTATATTTAAAGAATCCCACAGAATCCATTGCCAAATTACTTATGCTGATTCAAAACTTTGGCAAAGTAGCACGGTATAAAATTAACCCTCAAAAATAAATAGCTTTACTGTATGCCAACAACGAGAAAAGCATGGCTGACATAAGGAAAGCAACTCCATTCGTAATAGCCCCACACAAAATAAAATATCTAGGAATTAGTTTAACCAAAGAAGTGAAAAATCTCTATGATGAAAACTTAGAAAACCTGAAAAAGGAAATCCAAACTGAACTTAGCAAGTGGTAAAAAACCTCCCATGATCCTGGATTGGAAGGATCAACATCATGAATCTGGCAATACTTCCTAAAGCGATGTAAAAATTCAATGTGATACCTGCGAATATTCCGACCTCATTCTTCAAGAAAATAGAAGAGGCAATCCAAAAATTCATATGGAACAATAAAAGACCCCGAATAACAAAAACAATCCTCAACAGAAACAACAGTGCTGGAGGAATATCAATAGTAAATTTCAAAATCAACTACAAAGCCATAGTAATCAAAACAGCTTGGTGCTGGCACCAGAACAGATCTCAGGACCAATGGAATAGAATTGAAAACCCAGAAATTAACCCACTGACATATAGCCATCCAATCTTCGCTAAGGGAGCTAAAAATATTAGAATGGAAGAAAGACAGCTTCTTCAGTAAGTGGCTGGCAAAATTGCTTAATCACTTGTAGAAAACTAAAGCTAAATCCTTATATATCACCCTGGACCAGAATCAATTCCAAATGGATCAAAGACCTGGAGTCACAGCAGACACCCTAGGTCTCCTTGGCACAGGCTGAAATTGTCTTAATAGAGACCCAGAAACACAACAAATCAAAGAAAGGTTGGACAAATAGGATTACATGAAATTGCAGAGCTTCTGCATGGCCAAGGACATAGATAGCAAGATCAATAAAAATCCCACCGATAGGGAGAAGATCTTCACTAGCCATACAACAAACAAGGGTTTCATATCTAAAATATACCTGGAACTCACAAAAACAAATCCAACAACAAATCCTCAAAGAAAGAAACAACTGCCCAAAAATAAGTGGGCTAAAGACTTACAGAGAAACTTCTCTGAAGAGGAAGGAAGGATGGTCAATAGACATATGAAGAAATGCTCAACCTCCCTAACCATAAAAGAAATTCAAATCTAAACAACATTGAGATACCACCTCACCCCAGTCAGAATGGCTATAATCAAGAACTCTAATAACAACAGAAGCTGGAGGGGATGTGGAGAGAAGGGTACCTTGCTGCATTGTTGGTGGGAGTATAAACTTGTTCAACCACTTTGGAAAGTAGTATGGAGGTTCGTCAAAAGACTCCACATAGTGCTCCCCTATTTCCCAGCTATCCCACTTTTGGGCATTTACCCAAATGATCACAAACATGACCATACTAAAGCTTCTAGCGCAACTATGTTTATTGCAACTGTATTTACCATAGCTAAGATATGGAACCAACCCAGATGGCCCTCAGGAGATGAATGGATCAATAAAATATGGTATATATACACAATGGAATTCTAGGCCTCCATCAGAAAGAATGACATTGCCCCATTTGTTAGGAAATGGAAAGACTTGGAAAAAATTATATGAAGTGAAGTAAGCCAGGCCCAAAGAAATATAGGTCCCATGGTTTCCCTTATTTGCAAGAACTAGTATATTTGTGAGACAAGCAGAAACGGTCAGATAAGTTATGTTAGGCAAAATGAACCCCAAGATAAGGACTCAAATGTTTTTTTCTCTCTTGGTATTGTTCCTAGCATATTTATAAGATGATTTCTTTGTTGCTTTGTAAGTCCTTCCCCCATGGTATAACCCCTGTTTTCACAGTATTTGATGTTGTTATAATTTGTGGAGGAATAGGGAAAAACAAATTCTTTAAATAGGGATACAGGTGGACCCATTGCAACAATCAGATGTACAACACGTTATGTTAGCGCATGCATGGGTTGGTTAGGGGGGGAGATGGGAAGGTATGGTAAGGGAAAACAAAGGAAGAGGCAACAATGCTTGATAAGAAATGTAATCATTACCGTACTCATGTAATTGTAACCCCTCTATATGTATTTTCACAATAAAAAATCATGAAATAATAAAGTAAAAATTAATGTCAATTTTTTTGTTATTGTTGTTGGTCATGGGGCTTTAACTCTGGGCCTGGGCAATGTCTCTCAACTCTTCAGTTCATTGATACCACTGTACCACTTGAGCCACAGTGTTGTTTCTATTTTACAAGTGGGTTATTAGAGATAAGAGTCTCACAGACATTTCTGCCCAGGCTGGTTTTGAACCACTATCCTCAATCTCAGACTCCTGAGTAACTACGATTAGAGGCATGAGCCACCAAAGCCCAAACCATGTCAATTTGTAAAAAGCCAGCTTATTGTAACTTCTGTTTTTTTTCCAATAAACAATCTTACTTTTTAGCATTAGTTTATAACTATGAGTTATTTTTAGATGTAACTGTGAAATTTTTAATAGAATCAAACATATTTTAATATTTCTCAATATCTCACAAAATCACTTGTAATTGACTTTCCCCAAAGTCAATTATTACATACTACATTACTCACTATTATTACACTCTGTATTACATATAGTGTGAAGCAAAAATAGTTTGGACCATTTCATTTAAATTATTAGATGGTATTTTAGCATTATAAATTCGCATCTGTGATTTTAAAAGAAGGAAAGAAGATTTTAGAGTTAAAATCAAATGTAAATGCATAGTGTATCCTAATTAAAGCAAAATTTATGAGTTCACACAGACAAAATTATTTTCTTTCCACTAAAGGCTTTGAAGTAATACTATTGGAAATAGTGAGGTAAGAGGAGGAAGAATTCAAATGATGTCAAAGAATGTCTGTTATTGTGCTACCCCCTCCACTAACAAGACCTACCTGGTCCCAGATGCCACAAAACTTCAAGTATCTCTCTTAGAACTCTATTTGGAAAAGTTCTAAATCACTGATTATATATGTACTTTCTGTTATATGAAACAAAATATAGACACAAAACAATTGAAATAAAATGCACACATATGTTGAAGTCACCACAGCTGGAAAAACAACCAACCAAGTAGAACTCCCCCAGGAACAAAAACCTGTTGTGCCTGATTATTTTTAAGCACAAAAACCTCAAATACATGTTACCCTTGAGTAGATCCATAAAGATAACTGTCTCAGAAGTACGGTTGTGTTAATTTGTAATTAAATTCATCTAGATGAACCTAATATAGCAAATCACGTGAATGGATCAAATTGTTTAAAAGCTGCACATATTTAAAAGAATAAAATAACAAAAATCATCACATACTTAAAAAATTCAGAAATGCAACCAATAAGTCCTATAGTATCCATATTGAGACCTAAATCCTACTGATTTAACAAGAACAAAATATGCAAATAATAGAATCTGAGCCGTGTACCTGAGTGTACATAATTTTAAACTACTCCAAATTACACTTTGTAGAAGACTGAATGTGGGCTATCTGAAGGAAAACATCAACCCATGATATAAATGAAATTAAAAATCTCATTAAAAGAGAGAAGTAGTTTCTGGAAAATGCTATTTTAAAAAGTAGTGGTCAAAATCTTTCTAGTACTGACAAAATTGTATACCTATTTAGTTATATCCAAAAATGACACAATATACTCAAGCTGATTTGAAACTTTGAGAAAGTAGCGGGATACAACTGTAACATAATTATGGATGTGACTCTGGCATGGAATTAATTTCCTCTTTGATCTGACAAAAATATGTGAAAGAACAGAACTTCAACTAAATATCAAGACCTAACAAACATATAACCAGAAAAGTCATCATGCAAGCTGTTTTGCAACTGGGATAAAAGAAATGTTATATACCGATTCTGTATTTATTGTAAATATTGTTTTGTTTCATATATTTCCTTTAGCTTGCATTTTTAAAACATTGTGTTAATGATGTATATCTTGGTAACTAATTTTGGATTCCTCCTTCAATTTAGTTTTGAAAATAATATCTTACTTCAGTTTCTAACCCATGAAATGATGTTGATTACAAAACAACTGCTAATAACCACTGTTTATAATACACAAAATCTCATAAGCATGACACCAGCAAGCATTGATTAACATTTGATATCATGGTCTCATGACTGATGAAGCCTATCTGCCTGAGTATAGCTGTACCAAGATTCCTCAGCCTAAATTTATCCACTGTTAAAAAATGTTTATATCTTTATTTGTCACCCATTGTAGATTAAACCTGAGTACAAAGCCTAAGGAAAATGATAAGGTGAGAATATAGCTTTTCTAGATATGAAGTAAAGAAAATGCAGCATAGAGTAACTCACTGGTTTAAAGTCAACCTATTTCTCCAAAACATTCTAAGCATTTCCTTACTATGTATATTATTCTCAAGAAGGGAATGGGGAATATGAGAAGAGGACTAACCTAGCATTATCTTCAAATACACATAAGTTGGATTTTCCTCTTTATTTTCCTATAAGCATTTTTGATAAAAACTGTTTGAATGATTGATTTCCATGTCTGGTATTATATATCTTAGTTGCATATTCCAAAGTACATTCAGAAAATGCTATATAGCAATTAAGTCCGGGCAGAAAAAATGGCATCTCTAACTATGTGACGCCCAATTATTAGCTATTTCATTATGCCCCAATTTAATGAATGTTATTGTTTAAATCTTTATAAAGTATTAATTAAAATCGATCAGTGTCCTATAAAATAATTGTATATAATTTTATCCTAGAATCATTCAAGAACTGCCCATTCAATCATGACATACATCACATTGCATTGGTATTCATATTTATAGGAATGAGTTTCTTAGGATTTCCTGCCTGCCATTTGGAGGTGGCAGGACCAGGATTCAAACTGTGGGCTCCAGCTCCCATTACTTCAACCCAAGGATAGGAACTTATCGGTCTGTCTAAGAACATCAGCAAGACCAATGATTAGGCAGGCACCAGTGGTTCTCAGCAGTCCTCCTTGATACTTACAAGGTTGTGATAGGAGGATCGTGGTCAAAGTCACCCTAAGTAGGGAAATCCTTGAGACCCCCTGTCCAACTTCATTGTCAACAAAGCCAGAAATAGAGCCATATGGCTCCAGTGGTAGAGGGTTAACCTTGAGCAAAAGCAGCTCATGGACTGTGCCCAGATACTGAGTTCAAGGTCTAGGACAGGCAACAAACAGACATACACAACAATCTGTGCAGACATCCAGCTAAAACTGGTCACCCTCTTTTCCCCAGCTGAATTGGACAGAGTTCCCTGGGAAAGGGGCTGGGGGAGCCACTGTCATCTTGACTTGACCCATTCTGCATGCATCACAGGATTCCGGCCACATTATTTCATGGTTCTTTCTGACCAATGGGATACAAGAATTGTATTCCATGATACCTGGTAGATGGACTAGGCTCTGTTAGCACACTTGGAGGCTGAGATCCACAGAGGGAAAATCATGCCACAAGAGAGGAGGGCCTGCTGCAGGCACCCGGGGCCACCTGGCAGCTCAGTGCCAGACTGAGTTGGAGCCACAGACCCTCCATCCCATGAGCTGACACCACAGCATGCATGGGGATGGGAAGCGGGACATATGTGCCTCTGAGAAGAAAATCTGCTTCATCCATGACCTGCCTGATGAGGTGGACTTCCAGAGTCCAGCAGGTGAGCACCACCATTGATGCAGCCAGCTGTCGGCACACATCCGAACCATTGAGGAGTCCCTTGTGGTATGTAAAGTGCAGATGTTGGTCCTGCATATGCTGTGTTGGGAGAATGCTGAGTGCAGGCACTGGCTGTCCCAGGAGAAGATGGAGAAGAGGACAGTGCTGCAGGAGCTGCTATTGCTCCTCGCAGGGGAAGGCACAGACAGCAGTCTCCAGATGCCAGCACAGGCTGAGCCCCCCACCACCAACACTGCTTCAGAGGCCTCAGGGCCCATGCTGGGTGAAATGAGGGAGGAGCAGAAAGATTTTGAAGAATTGAAACTTGAAGACAGCATGGAAAATGCCAGAGGGGAGGTCAGGGTTCCCGACGCCAGAGTGGACTCTCCCCGAAGGAGCACATCCTGCCACAGATGCCCCACATCCAGATCTGCCCACAGCTCCCAGCCTCAGGGGAGGAGTGCTCCCTCACTTACTTCTATAGACCGATGTGGATGATGACTTTCTATGTGACATACTGACTCTCAAATCCTTGGCAGCCACCAGAAGTAGATGGCCAGGTGGCCTTCCCTGAAGCCTCCATCTGCCGGCTGATGAAAAGGTTAAACTGGGGGTTAGGTAAGGCAGAGGATGCCAGGAGTTGGCCCAAACTCAAGGGATATCTAATGGCTCATTGGTGGCCAGGAAAGAGGCCCATGTTATGCTTATCACAAAGAATAAATTGTTTTCAAAACAAAAAAAAAAGGCCTCCAACAAAGATTTGTTCTTCCATTCTTGAGGCTTGAACTGAGGGCTTGGCCACTGTCCCTGAGCTCTTTTTGATCAAGGCAGGCGCTCTACCACTTGAGCTCCACCTCCCCTTCCACCCTTTTCTGTGTTGAATAGAACCCAGGGCTTCAGGCATGCTAGGCGACCACTCTACTACTGAGCCACATTCTCAGCTATGAAGATTCTCCCCCTTCACAAACCCATATGGCCATTCCTCAGATAAATAGTAAGTAGGGTCTAGAATGAATATGAAGCACAAGTCTGGTTCACACCAAAATACTGCCCCGCCCCCTCTTCCCACACCCTTAGTTGAAGTTTCTCTTCTACCATTGAAGGATGAGAGAGGAAGAGGGGAGTCCCAAGAGAGTACAAACAACAGTGGCCCCCTGAGTCCCACATCCTCCCCCACATAAGTGGTCCTCCAGATTCTAATCTTACTTGACTCAATGTGGAGTCTACACTGTCTCCCCACCTCTGCAAGCCTCAGGATGAAATAAAGGTCAGCCCTGGCCTCAGCCCAAACCCAGGGTGGAAGCTTCTAGTCACAGACCCACTTCCACGTCTGACTGCCCCGAGTTAGGCCGGACCCACAACTCACCACTACATTGGCAGTGATGACCTCATGGATGGATTGCAGGAAGAAGTTCTATGGCAAAGAGTAGAAGCAGCAGTGTGAGCAGGGCAGAAGGAGGTGGGGAGATTGCTCGGGGATCTTCCTTGTAGCCCACCCATACAGCCAGAGCCATGCTGACCCAAAGCACGGACCAAGCCAAGGGGTGAGATGAGATTGAGGAGCATGGGACTAAAGGACTTACTGCTTTGTCTTGGAGCACTTGAAAATTCCAATTATATTTGGCCCATGCCAATCTCAAAGACAACACGCAATGCCTCTCCTTGTTGTTGTTGGCTGTGAGCATTGTCCCTGATCTCTTTTTCTCAAGGCTGGCACTCTACCACTTGAGTCACAGGGCCACTTTTGTTTTCTGACGGTTCATCAAGGATAAGAGTTTCACACACTGTCCTGCCCAGACTGGCTTGGCACCGTGATCCTCCAGGTCTCATCTTCCTGAATAGCTAGGATGGCAATCATGAGCCACCAGTGCCCAGTATGTGATGCCTTTTGAAGGCATCTTGGCGAGTTTGTAAAGGAGCCCCAAAGGGCCTGGATAGACCATGACCCAATTAAGGAGCTTGAATAAGGGAAGGCTGACCTTCTAGCCATTCTGTTTCCCCAAAATTAAAGATGCCAGATGGTGTTGTATGCATCAAACACCTAGGCCAGCAGCCACCAGGCTTAGTGGGGAAAAAGTAGAGAATACCCAAAGATTGAAATGTAGAAATCTCTGATTTTTGAATGCATGTGGTGTGTGTGTGTGTGTGTGTGTGTGTGTGTGTGTGTGTGTGTGTGTATGTGTGTGTGTGTGTGTGAACTCAGGGCCTAGGCTCTATCCCTGAGTTTTCTTGCTCAAGGCTAGTGCTCTGCCACTTGAGCCACAGCCCCACTTGCTTTTCGATGGTTAATTGTAGGTAAGAGTCTCAAGGACTTTCTTGCCCAGGGTGGCTTTGAAGCATGATGGGAGGCCCAGGGAAGCAAGAGTAAACACAATTCGCAGGTACAATCCTTATGGTGGGCCACTCCTGCCCCCTGGTGGCCAGATGCGAAACATGCGGCCCTGTGCCATCATCCTCTAGAGTTCAATTTGGGGAAGTGACCAGGGACAAGCTGACTTTTGCTCACCCTGATTGCTGATGCCAGAGCAGGTTTGTTCCACCCTAGGCCAAGAGAGCTCCAGGAGGCCCGGCTTACCAGGGACACAAGGAAGGGAGAGGTCAGCTCCAGGCTGTGCTAAGAGCCTTTGCCCACGGATACCCCAACTTGGCCTTACTTATTACCATAAGACCTGTCAAAGAAAAACCCCCCAAAAACAAAATTGGAGCAGTGCCTCCAAGTGGTAGAACTCTAGCATTGAACCAAAGAGCTCAGGGAAAGGGCCCCTAAACTTTGAGTTCAAGACCCCCAGCTGACCTTCCCCCATAAAACACAAGTTGGCTAAATGTGATCTAGTAGGATTTGTGAAGTGTTTCTGAAGAATGGTGATACTGATGAAAGCACCCTAATTCTAATGACAGCTGAACTTGTGACATACAGCTATGTGGTGAGTCCTTCAGAAGGCACTATTTGTTGGGTCCTTCCCACATGGGGGTTTTGTGCTGAGTCCTCAAAAAGGTGCTGTTTGCTGAGTCATCCCAAAGGGTGCTATGTACTGAGTCCATGAGAAGAGTGCGCCGACCTGGGTTTTTCAAAGGGTGCTGTGTGCTGAGTCCATTACACAACGTACTGTATGCCGCGTCCTTCAAAAGGTGTGGTGTGCTAATTCATCCTAAAGGGTCCTGCTATGTGCTGAGCCCTTCAGAAGAGAGGGATGAGGCGAGTTTTTTGAATGTGTGTGCCAAGTCCTTTACACAGGGTGCTCTGTACTGTCCTTCAAATGGTGTTGTGTGCTGAGTGCTTCCACAGTTTGGTATGTGCTGAGTCCTTCAAAATTTTTCTGTGTGCTGAGTTTTTCGAAGGGTGCTGTGCACTGGGTGTTTCACACAGGGTGCTTCATACTCAGCCCTTCAAAGAGTGCTGTGTGTGGAGCCTTAACACAGGGTGTGATGAGTCTCTGGGAAAGAGTGCTACATGTTGAGTTTTTCAAAGCATGCATTGCATTAAGGCCTTTACACTGCGGGCTATGGACTCCCTCCTTCAAAGGATGCTGTGTGCTGAGTATTCTACCCAGTGTACTACATGCTGAGTCCTTCAAAGGGAGCTGTGTGCTGAGTCCTTTACACAGGGTGCTTTGTGCTATTTTTGGAAGTGGGCTGTGTGCTGAGTCATCCCAAAGGGTGCTATGTTCTGAGTCCTTGAGAGGTAGTTATCCCCAACAATCACACACACACACACACAAACATACACACGAATGTCACCATGCACCTGTTTGGTGTGTGGAGTGGAGGGGGATGGAGGAGAGTCTCCCCCAGCGGTGGGGCTGAGGGGAGATTTGATTTCCCGGGCCGGTAGTGGGGTTGGGGGGGGGGGGAGTGCTGAGCTGAAGTAATGCTGCAATTGCCATGGTCTGGAAGCCTCAGGGCCCAGTCAGGGCTGCTGTGGCCAGGGGTGGGGGGCGTGGCCCAGGGGAGGAGGGGACAGGACCCAGGGACCCACTTTGGTGGCAGCAATGGCCAGGGGCCCAAGGGGCAAGGGCGTGTGCACAGCAGGAGTGGGGTGGCCCAGGAGAGGAGTATAGGGCTGAGAGAGAGCAGAGAGAAGAGAGAAGAGTGAGCATGAGCACAAGCACCAGTGGAAATGGCTTCAGTGGCTGGTGGCCGCCCAGATCATAGTGTGGGTCCTGGCCGGGAACATAAAGCATGTGGAACATTCATGGCAGGCACATTGCTGCACACAGTCCTGCGGAAGCGCAGCAGCCATGGCGGCCCTGAGTCTGAGGTCCCAGTTCGGGGAGCACAGCACAGGCACTGGCTGCTGAGGCAGAGGCAGTGGCCAAGGGGAAGAGGCCATTGAAACAGCGGCAGTGGCTGACGAGAAAGAGCAGAGGCTTCCCACAGCCCCTCCACGCACCCGCAGATGTCCCCGCCCCCTCCCAGCAGCCCTGCGTCTCAAACATGGCGCTGCCAGCTGTGACCCACGGAGCCTCTTGCAGTCACCCGGCAGAGAGGGCCCACCCCTGGCCGACTTGTGGCCCGACTTAGTCACAGCCCCGGGTCCTCAGACTCTGGGTGCACACCTGGATTCGCAGACTACAGCTTCTCCCAGCAGCACACATGTGTGGCCGCCCTGCAGGCCCACACCCCATGACCCCTGCCCCTTGCGACCCCCCCTACTCTATGGCTTCCCCCCCCACCCCCACTGACCAGCGCCTCTGGCCTCCCCTCTCTTGTCCCACCTGCACCTCCCCCGTGCCCTACAATCCTCCCTGGCTCTGCCACAAATGCACCACAGGGGTGGGGGGTGGAGGTGGGTGTCGACCCGGGGATCCCACCCCATCCATAGCGGCCAATGTCGCAGGAAAAGGGGAGCTGCAGGGATGGGTGAGGAGGGGCCAACACAGAGCCCCTGTCTTGGAGCAGTTGGAGCCACACAGCCGCATATCTGCACCCTTTCTCTCCTTGGTGGAAACTTGGTGGCTTTAGTCAGAGGTGGGAAGCAGCACCTCCACACCTGCCTTCTAGGGTCTTCTCCTTTTTACTGGGGAGGGGTGTGTTGGATGCAGAAGGTAGCCCCCCCCTTGTGAGCCCTTGTCTTCTGTGCTCAGTGACCCTTTCACCTGAGGACGTTCCCAGAAAAGCCCACTAGAGAGGTGAGAGCACTGTGGTCAGCTAGAAGGTGGATATTTGGGAGAAAAATGTACCCCCTCTCACAAACATACACTCGGCCTGTACCTCCAACCCCTGCTGTCAACAGTTCTGACTGGGTGATCACATTTCCCAGCTCTGCCAACCTCTGCTAGTGCTCCCAGTACATGTGGTCTCCTCATCTTCCCCAAAAATCTGCCAGTCACCCAGAAGTAACTAGGCTGGAAGTAGGGAGTCCATCCAATTATATAGCCTTTAGGACCCCATCAAAGTCCCCAACAACGCCCCCACCCCAGGTCAGACACTTTTCTGTAGGCACCATGACCCCTGCTTTGTTTTCTGTCCAGGCTCTGAAGAGCGACCTGTCTCCAGACTCCACACAGTGTCCTGGCCTAGGGTTTTGGTGAATGGGGAGTCAAGGCTGGTTGTTCCCAGGGGAAAGGGTCTGGCCCTGAAGAAAGGGGGAGGCAGGGTGGTTCTGCATTATTAGAACATTGTTTCACTTGGGTGGGAGCACCTGGTTCTGACAAGGGAACCCCCATGCTTGAGCTGGTACATCATCCAGATGAGAAACCAACAAACTCAGGAGAGGCACTGCTCTGAGTCTGTGAGAGAGAGAGAGAGAAAGAGAGAGAGAGAAAGAGAGAGAGAGAGAGAGAGAGAGAGAGAGAGAGAGAGAGAGAGAGAGAGAGAGAGAGAGAGAGAGAGAGAGAGAGAGAGAGAGAGAGTTTGTCTTTCTCATTATACAGCCTGACTGTGCTCAGGTGAATGATCAGTTGGCAAATTGCTCGTGCTGCATGGATGAGTCTTCTGTCACTGGTTTGGATTTGTATGTGTTTGTGTTTCTGTGTGTGTGTGTGTGTGTGTGTGTGTGTGTGTGTAGGAGATCAGGGAGATAAGAACAATGAAAATATATTTAAATCACCCTGTCTAAAAAGAGCAAAAGCATTTTATTTGTTTTTCTTTATTCATTAATGCCCAGACAAGCCCAGCCACATTTTTTGTTTTCTCTTTCACTGTTTCATGGCTCCGTTAGGAAAGGTTATAGTAGATGATCCTTTCCACCTCTTTCTTCTGCTTTCTTGCAGCCCACAGTAGCTGCTGGGCCTACATGGGTCTCCTCTAGGAGGCCTGTGTGAACCACACACCAGAGTGGACACCTGCCCTTCTGTCTTCAGCCAAAAGGCTCGTGAGGCTACTGTGACCACAGCCGCACACTTCCAGACAGACAGTCTGCTCTCGTGTGTATAGTGGGAGGTAATTCAAGGTTGGGAATGAGTCTGCCAAACATAAACAGGGAATGAGATGGGGGGAGTAGGGCAGGGGCTGTGACAAACAATGTGACAGGATAAGAGGGTTCATCACAACAAGGATGAGAGGGGAATCTTATCCAGGGTATTGACAGTGTCCGTGGGCATCTGGGCAGTGGGCTCCGGGCCCGCAATGGTGGCATGGATTCCCTCCTGGGGCAGTGCACTGGTGGGCAGTCCTCCCTGAAGTCCTGCAAAGTCCAATCTGTGTCCTTCCTGGGCTGTTTCCAGCTGGTCAATGGTAGGCAAGTGTTTTCCCCCTGCTGGAGTCTGCTTGGGATCAGGACATGGCAGTTAGCTAGGGCTCTGTGAATGCCATTTTCTGTAACCTGCTGTAGGCTGTCTGCAAGGAAAAAGAGGTCTACTGACTTTGGAACCCATTAAGTTTGATTGGAACAAGTGAAAAATGCCAGCTTTTCAGAGATTTTTCTTGAAGCTGGCAATTTCTACTAATGCCTGGTATTCTGGGTCAAATTAGATGGACCATTTCAGCCACCAAACAATGATATTCAAAGCAGCACAGGCAGAGTTCCCAAGCCAGATGGTATGCTATGAATGTGGTGCCTTGACTGCCTTTCTCTGGCAGCTGCTGATTCTCCTCCGGCTTTCTCTAGGGTGATCACCACAGGCGAGGATGTCATGGGGAGCAGAGATTGTGACCTCGCCATCCACAGCCTGCCAGCTGTGAGCAGAGACAATTCCCAGCACCTGTACTGGACTCTGGGAGATTCAGAGACCCAGGATGCCTCAGGGATCCTTTCTCTGCAACATGAAACATGGGGGCTGGATGTGGTGGACCATCCTGTCTGACCCCAGGGAGTGGAGAGGAGGCCCCTTGAGCCGGGCGTTCACCTCAAGGCAACCTTGTTCACAGCTAAGTGGGGAATTGAGTGGCTGGACAGAGATCTTTGAGAAGATAGGCATCCCAGAGGCCCCTTAGAAACAAAACAGTTAAGTGTGGTGGCACCAGGAGGGTGGGAAGGGGGAGGAGGGAGAACTGTGGGAGAGCTACATCAGGCTTTACCTCCACCCAGGTTGCTTACCTGAATTGGATGGGACTTTTCTGTAGTATTGTCGTAGGCAGATGCTCATTTATTTATCCAACAAACTGTTACAGTGAGTGCCATGTCGGGAGGGGGGGGACGGGTCATAGACGATGAAAGGTTCCAGTGCTGGTTCCACAGCACATGAAGAAAGCTTGGTTTGAGCTGGCTGCTGGTCCTTCACACCTGTCATCCTAGCTACTTAAGAGGCTGAGATGGGAGGATTGAAGCTTCAGTCCCAGGCAGGTGGCTCAAACTGTAGACTGTTGGTTTTGAGTTAAAAAGGCTCGGGGACAGCCGGGTGCTGGTGGCTCACGCCTGTAATCCTAGCTACTCAGGAGGCTGAGATCTGAGGATCGCAGTTCAAAGCCAGCCCGGGCAGGAGAGACCGTGAGACTCCTATCTCCAATACACCACCAGAAAACCGGAAGTGGCTCTGTAGCTCAAGTGGGAGAGCGCTCGCTTTGAGCTGAAGAGCTGAGGGACAGCGCCCAGGCCCAGAGTTCAAGCCCCACGACCCACACAAAAAAAAAGGCTCAGGGACAACACCCAGGTTCTGAGTTCAAGAGGAGGAGTGACACAAAGAAAGGAAAGAAAAAGAGAGGAGGGAAGGATGCAGGGAGAAAAGGAGGAAAGGAAGAAAGAAGGGAGCATGCAAGCCTTGGTTTGGAGTCCCTGGATAAAGGGAGCCAACCATTCACAATCTCCGTGGGGACAGTTTCAGAGCATAAAGCCAGTATGTGGAACCAAGCCACTGACTCCTTCATGACATCAGCAACTTCATGCCATCCATGATCTGTGTGGTGGCCAACTGCAGAGGGCAACAGCCTCAGGTAGACCCTAGGGCTCAGGGTGGGTCACTGAGTTTCAATCTCCCCTGGCATACCAAGTTTATTTTCTGGTCAGATAAGAAGAAAGTGTCCAAGGGCTAGGGAGGTATAGGATGAGGGAGTGTCAACAGAGGGGTGGCAAGGGATAAGCAGGAAGTTGAGAGGTAGGAAAATCCCAGATCAGGTGTGTCAGGCCATTGGAACCATGACCTAGAAAAGGAAAACCTAGACCATGAAAACCTAGACCATCAGTGATACAGACTTCGACCCAGCCACATGGCTATTAAAAGTCCTGGCACTCAGGGTTCACCATTGACAACCTGGCTGTTGTCCGCTGCAGGATGCCTGTGCAGTATATCCTTGGGGACTTGGACTTTTGCTGGCTCAATCTGAAGATGACACCCCCAGTGTTCATTCCTCGACCAGAGACAGAGGTAAACATGCCACTGGCACAGGACAGCCAGGGAATGAGGGCGGGAGTCAGACCCGTGTTGCCCAGAGACTTCCTCTAGGCGACTCTAGGGCCCCATGACTGCCATTCTCAGAGGTAGAGGTGGGTCTCTTTGCTGGCTCAGCCTTTAGTCTAGATGGAAGATGTGGGATTCAGAGAGGGCTGACTGAAGGTCGAGGCTGGTGGGAAAACCAGAGCCACCGGGCTCTGAGCAGGATTGTTTTTTTTTTTGAGGATACTCACAACCCAGGAAAATTCCTGGGATGGATTGGCCTTTTTCTCCTTCCTGAAAGAGAGGGACCTAGAGCTCTCCAGTCTCTATCCCTTGGCTGAGAAATCCTTTCATTCCCATATCCTGTGGTTGGATAACTAGACCTCACCTGACTGCCCAGTGTCGAGGCAGGACAGTGAGAGATGTTGAGTCCTTGATGAGGTCACGGGATCCTCAGTATGAGATTGTACTTGAACGTGAAAAAGCATCTTTGGTCGGGTGCCAGTGGCTCATGGCTGTCATCCTAAGTACTCAGAAGCTGAGGTCTTAGTATCACGGTTCAAAGCCAGCTTGGGAAGGAGAGACCCTCAGACTCTTCTCTCCAATAAAGCACCAGAAAACCCGAAGTGGTGCTGTGGCTCAAGTAGTAGAGTGCTGGACTTGAGCTGAAGATCTCAGGGAAGCACCTAGGCCTAGAGTTCAATCTCCACAACCAACAAAAAGAAAGTAATGCATCTTTTCCTGCAAAGGACGGTGGAGGTATGTTTGTGTATGGGGGGAGGGATGGGAGACACCTAGTGTCTTCGTTTTAAATGGATTGTACCAAACTCTTAGTCCATGGCAGCCCATTCTTGACCACAGGTGAAGCTCTGTGTTGGATATCGACCATCGGACCTCAGCCTCCTCACGGGACAATTGTGAGGAAACAAGGGATTAATACAGAGGGATCTCTCGAGCAGGACCAGCACAGAGGGAGCATCTGTCAGATACGGTTCTCAACAATTCTGTGCACATATGACAGGAAGTTACCCAGAAAAGGCTCAGATTGGGTCTGTTATTAATCATGCAACAGGTGTTGGATTATGAAACGAAACATGGCTGTCTTTCATCATTACCCTATCTCCATGAGGAAGGGGATCCTTCACTGCATTCAGTTTTGCAGCTGGGGAAAATGAG
>NW_027203403.1:0-80226 GCF_024711535.1 Dipodomys merriami | reverse complement strand
TGCGTGACACATAGGGGACACAGCGGGACACAGCGGGACACCTCGGGGAACACAGCGTGACACAGCGGGGACACAGCGGGGACACAGCGGGACACTGCGTGACACATAGGGGACACAGCGGGACACAGCAGGAGACACAGCGCTACACAGCGGCGGACACAGCCAGGACACAGGAAGGACACAGCCGGACACAGCGGGGGACACAGCGAGGTGCACAGCGGGACACAGCGGGGACACAGCGGGGACACAGCAGGGACACAGCAGGGACACAGCAGGGGACACAGCCGGACACAGCGGGACACAGCGGGACTCATCGGTGAACACAATGCAACAAAGCGGGGAACATAGCGGGAGACACAGCGGGACACAGTGGGGACTCAGCTGGACACAGCGTGGTATACAGAGTGACAGAGCGGGGACACAACGGGGACACAGCAGGACACTTTGTGACACATCGGGCACACAGCGGGACACAGCGGGACACACCGGGGGACACAGCGCTACATAGCGGGAAACACAGAGAGGACACAGCGGCACACAGAGGGGTACACAGCTGGTGACACAAAGGGAAACAGCGGAGACACAGCAGGACACTGTGTGACACATCATGGACACAGCAGGACACAGCGGGACACTGGAGACACAGCGGGGACACAACGGGGGACACAGCGGGTGACACAGCGAGGACACAGCGGAGGACACAGCGCTACACAGCGGGGAACACAGCGAGGACACAGCGGGACACAGCGGGGGACACAGCGAGAACACAGTGGGATACAGCGGAACACAGCGAGGACACAGCGGGACACCGAGGGGACACAGCGGGGCCCACAGCGAAACACAGCGGGGGAAACAGAGGGACACAGCGGGACACAATGGGACACAGCGGGGGACACAGCGGGGACACAGCGGGACACAGCAGGGACAAAGTGGGACACAGCGGGACACAGCGGGGACACAGCGGGACACAGCAGGACACAGCGGGGACACAGCAGGACACAGCGGGGACACAGCGGGACACAGTGGGGGACACAGCGGGACACAGCGGGACAGAGCGGGGGACACAGCAGGACACAGCTCGACACAGCTGGGACACAGCGGGAACACAGCGGGGAGCACAGCGGGACACAGTGGGGGACATAATGCGGACACAGCTGGGACACAGCGGGACACAGCGGGGGACACAGCGAGGACACAGCGGGACACAGCGGGACACAGCATGGGACACAGCTGGGGACACAGCGGGACACAGTGGGGGATACAGCGAGAACACAGAGGGACACAACGGGACACCGAGGGGGACACAGAGGGACACAGCGGGACACAGCGGGACACAGCAGGGACAAAGCGGGAATCACAGCGGGGGATAGAGCGGGACACAGCGAGGGACACAGGGAGGACACAGCGGGACACAGCGGGGACACACCGGGGACACAGCGGGGGACACAGCAGGGACAGAGCAGGAACACAGTGGGACACAGCGGGGACACAGCGGGACACAGCGGGGACACAGCGGGGACTCAGCGGGGTCACAGCCGGGGACAAAGCAGGACACCATGGGACACGGCAGAACACAGCGGGACACAGTGGGGAATCTGCGGGGACACAGCCGGACACAGCAGGGACACAGCGTGACACAGCGGGGACAAAGCGGAGACACAGCGGGACCCAGCTGGGGCCCCAGCGGGACACAGCGGTACACGTCGGGGACACAGCTGGGACTCAGCAGGGGACACAAAGTGGGACAAACCGGTACACCACGGGAAACAGCGGGACACACCGGGACACAGCGGGGGACACAGCGGGGGAATGAGAAGGGAACACAGCGGGACACAGCGGGGACACAGTTGGACACAGCGAGATACACAGCGGGACAGATCGGGGACACAACGAGGACACAGCAGGACACAGCGGGACACATCGGGACACAGCGAGACACAGCGGGATACAGCGGGGGAAACAGCGGGACACAGCAGGGACACAGAAGGACACAGTGGGGACACAGCGGGGACACAGCAGGATACAGAGGGGACAGAGCGGGACACAGCGGGGACACAGCGGGGCACAAAGCGGGGGGCACAGCGGGGGACAGCGGGGACACAGTGGGACACATCGGTGGACAGCAGGGAAAGGGAGGGTCACAGCGGGACACAGCGGGACACAGCGAGGGGACAGCGGGGACACAGCAGGACACAGCAGGGAAACAGTGGGTGACAGCGGGGACACATTGGGACACAGTGAGACACAGCGGGACACAGCGGGGGACACAGCGGGACACAGCGGGGGCACAGCTTGATACACAGTGGGACACAGCGGGGGACACAGCGGGGAAACAGCGGGACACAGAGGGGAAAAAGCGGGGACACAGCGGGACACAGCAGGGACACAGTGTGTGACAGCCCAGACACAACGGAACACAGGGGACACAGGGGGACACAGCGGGGACACAGCGGGGGAATCAGTGGGGAACACAGCGGGACACAGCGGGGACACAGTTGGACACAGCGGGATACACAGCGGGACAGATCAGGGACACAGCTAGGACACAGCAGGACACAGCAGGGGACACAGCAGGGGACACAGCGGGACACAGCGGGGGACACAGCGAGGACACAGCGGGGACACAGCGGGGACACAGCGGGACACAGCGGGACAAATGGGGGAACACAGCACGACACAGCAGGGGACACAGAGGGACACAACAGTGGACACAGTGAGGACACAGAGGGACACAGTGGGACACATTGGGGACACAGCAGGGACACAGCGGGGAACACAGCTGAACACAGCGGATTACATAGCGGGACATAGCGGGGACACAGCGAGGACACAGCGGGACACAGCAGGATACAGCGGGGAACACAGTGGGACACAGCGGGACACAGCGGGACACAGCGGGAGACACAGTGAGGATACAGCGGGACACATTGGGACACATCGGGGACACAGCGGGGACACAGCCCAGGACAGAGCAAGACCAGCAGGGAAACAGCGGGGACACAGCGGGGGCACAGCTGGACACAGCGTGATACACAGCGGGACACAGCGGGTACACAGCGAGGACACAGTGGGACAGAGCGGGACAGCACGGACACTCCATGGGACAGCGGGGACACAACGGGACACAGCGGGGGATAGCAGGGACACAGCGGGTCACAGAGGGACACAGCGGGGACACAGCGGGGGACAGCGGAGAAACAACGGGACACAGAGGGGACACAGTGGGGACACAGCGGGATACAGCGGGGACACAGTGGGTGACAGAGGGGACACAACGGGAAACAGCGGGACACAACGGGGACACAGCAGGGTCACAGCGGGGACACAGCGAGACACAGCGGGGACACAGCGGGGGACACAGCGGGGGAATCAGTGGGTTACACAGTGGGACACAGCGAGGACACACAGGGCCACAGTGGAACAAAGCGGGTCACAGCGGGACACAGCGGGGACACATTGGGGACACAGCGGGACACAGCGGGGACACAATCGGGGACACAGTGGGGGACAAAGCGGGATATAGGGGTGACAAAGCGGGGACACATCAGGGACACAGCTGGACACAGTGGGATACACAGCAGGACACATCGGGGAAACAGCGGGGGACCCAGCGGTACACAGGGTGGACATAGCGGTGACACGGCGGGATAAAAAGCGGGACACAGCGGGACACAGCGGGACACATCGGAGACACAGCGGAACACATTGGGACAGAGCGGGGGACACAGCGGGGGACACAGCGGGACACAGTGGTGACACAGCAGTGACACAGAAGGGACACAGCTGGACACAGTAGGATACGCAGCGGGACACAGCAGGGACACATCAGGGACACAGCGAGACACAGCGTGGAACACAGGGGGACACAGGGGGACACAGCGGGGACACAGCGGGGACAGAGCGGGGGACACGGCCGGACACAGCGGGGACACAGCGGGGACACAGCGGGGACACAGTGGGGACAGAGCGGGGACACAGAAGGACACAGCGAGAACACAGCGGGAAACACAACGGGACACAACGGGACACAGCGGGGTACACAGCGGGACACAGCGGGGGACACAGCGAGGACACAGCGGGACACAGCGTGACACAGGGGTACTCAGAGGTGGACACAGCGGGGGACAAAGCGGGACACCAAGTTAAACAGCGGGACACAGCGGGACACAGCGGGACACAGCAGGACAGAGCGGGGGACACAGCAGGACACAGCGGGGAACCCAGCGAGTACACAGTGGGACACAGAGGGACACAGCGGGGACACAGCGGGACACAGCTGGGACACAGCAGGGGAGAGCGGGGACAGAACGGGGCACAGTGGGACACATCGGGGACACATCGGGGACACAGCGGGGGACACAGCGGGACATGGGGGACACAGAAGGGACACAACTGGACACAGCGAGATACACAGCAGGACACAGCAGAGACACAGCAGGGACACAGTCGGACACAGCGTGGAACACAGCGGGACACAGTGGGGACTCAGCGGGGACAGAGCGGGGACAGAGCGGAACACAGCGGGGACAGAGCGGGGGACACAACAGGACACAGCTGGGACACAGCTGGGACACAGCTGGGACACAGCGGGACACAGCGGGGGACACAGCAGGGGACACAGAGAGACACAACGTGGGACACATCGGGACACAGCGGGGGACACAGCGGGACACAGCGGGGACACAGCGGGGACTCAGAGAGGGACACAGCTGGGGACAAAGCGGGACACCACGGGAAACAGCGGGACACAGCGGCATACAGCGGGGAAACAGCGGGGACATAGCAGGGACACAGCGGGGGACACAGCGGGATACAGCGGGGGACACATCAGGGACACAACGGGGGACAACTGCGGGACACAGCGGGACACAGCGGAACACAGCGGGGAAACAGCGGGGAACACAGCGGGGGACAAAGCGGGACACCACGGGACACAGCGGGACACAATGGGGACACTGCGGGGACACAGCAGGGACACAGCGGGGACACAGCGGGGGAGAGCGGGGACAAAGCGGGGGACACAGCTGGACACAGGGGGGACACAGCAGGAACACAGCTGCACACAGAGGGATACACATCGGGACACAGCGGGGACAAGGCAGGGACACAGCGGGGCACAGCGGGGGACACAGCGAGTACACAGCGGGACCCAGCGGGACACAGGGGGGACAAAGAGGGACACAGCGGGGACACAGCTGGGGACACAGCGGGGCACACAGCGGGGAAAACAGCGGAACACATCGGGGACACAGCAGGGACACAGCAGGGGACACAGCGGGACACAGGGGGGACACAGCGGGAACACAGCAGGGACACAACTGGACACAGTGCGATACACTGCGGGACACAGCGGGGACATAGCAGGGACACAGCATTACACAGCATGGAACACAGCGGGACACAGCCAGGACACAGCGGGGACAGATTTGGGGCACAGCGAGGACACAGCGGGACACAGCGGGACAGAGCGGGACACAGCAGGAGAGAACGGGGGACACAGCAGGACACAGTGGGGGACACAGTGGGACAAAGTGGGGGACACAGCGAGTACACAGCGGGACAGAGCGGCACACATAGGGGACACAGTGGGACACAGCGGGGACACAGCGGGGGACAGCAGGCACACAACGAGACACAGCGGGACACATCGGGGACACAGCCGGGACCCAGCTTGGGACACAGCGGGACACAGGGGGACACAGCGGCGACACAGCAGGGACACAGCTGGACACAGCGCAATACATAGCGGGATACAGCGGGGACACAGCAGGGACACAGCCGGACAAAGCGGGGGACACAGCGAGTACACAGCGGGACACAGCGGGACACATCGGGGACACAGCGGGACACAGCGGGGACACAGCGGTGGACACAGTGGGGGACAATGCGGAACACATCGGGGACACAGCGGGGAAACAGCGGGGCACACAGCTGGACACTGGGGTGACACAGCGGGGACACAGCAGGGACACAGCTGGACACAGTGGGATACACAGCGAGACACATCGGGGACACAGCAGGGACACAGCGGGACACAGCGCGGAACACAGCGGGACACAGCGGGGACAGAGCGGGGACAGAGCGGGGACACAGTGGTGACACAGCGGGACACAGCGGGACAGACCGGGGGACAAAGCCGGACACAGCGAGGGACACAACGGGACACAGCGGGGTCGCAGTGAGTACACAGCGGGACACAGCGGGACACTGCGGGAACACAGCGGGACAAGCATGAATAGAGAAGGGACACAGCGGGACACAAAGGGGGAAACAGAGAGTGCACAGCGGGACACAGCGGGACATATCGGGGACACAGTGGGACACAGCAGGGACACAGCGGGGGCACAGCGGGGGACAAAGCGGGACACAGGGGTGACACAGCGGGGACACAGCAGGGACACAGCTGGACACAGTGGGATACACAGAGGGACACATCGGGGACACAGCAGGGACACAGCGAGGACACAGCAGGACACAGCGGGACACAGCGGGGACACAGCGGGGACACAGCTGGGACAGAGTGGGGACACAGCAGGACAAAGCGGGGACAGAGCTGGGGACACAAAGGGACACAATAGGGACACAGCTGGACACAGCGGGATACACATCGGGACACAGCAGGTACACAGCGAGGACACAGCAGGACACAGCGGGACACAGCGTGAAACAGCGGGGACACAGTGGGGACACAGTAGCGGACACAGCGTGACACAGAGGGGGACAGAGCGGGGACACAGCGGGACACAGCGGGGACACAGCGGGATACAAAGCGGGACACAGCGGGATACAGCGGGACACATCGGGGACACAGCGGGACACAGCGGGGACACAGCGGGGGACACATCGGGGGACACAGCAGGGGACACAGAGAGACACAACGTGGGACACATCGGGACACAGCGGGACACAGCGGGACACAGCAGGGACACAGCGGGGGACACAGCGGGACACAGCGGGGACACAGCGGGGACACAGAGAGGGACACAGCTGGGGACAAAGCGGGACACCACGGGAAACAGCGGGACACAGCGGCATACAGCGGGGAAACAGCGGGGACATAGCGGGGACACAGCGAGGGGCAGAGCGGGCTACAGCGGGGGACACATCAGGGACACAACGGGGGACAACTGCGGGACACACCGGGACACAGCGGAACACAGCGGGGAAACAGCGGGGAACACAGCGGGGGACAAAGCGGGACACCACGGGAAACAGCGGGACACAATGGGGAAACTGCGGGGACACAGCAGGGACACAGCGGGGGACACAGCGGGATACAGAGGGGGACACAGCGGGGACACAGCGGGGAACCAATGAGAAACAGCGGGGAAACAGCAGGCATTCATCGGGGACACAGCAGGACACAGCGGGGACACAGTGGGGGAGAGCGGGGACAAAGCGGGGGACACAGCTGGACACAGGGGGGACACAGCAGGAACACAGCTGCACACAGAGGGATACACATCGGGACACAGCAGGGACAAGGCAGGGACACAGCGGGACACAGCGGGGGACACAGCAAGTACACAGCGGGACCCAGCGGGACACAGCGGGGACAAAGCGGGACACAGCGGGGACACAGCTGGGGACACAGCGGGGCACACAGCGGGGAAAACAGCGGAACACATCGGGGACACAGCAGGGACACAGCAGGGGACACAGCGGGACACAGGGGGGACACAGCGGGAACACAGCAGGGACACAACTGGACACAGTGCGATACAATGCGGGACACAGCGGGGACATAGCAGGGACACAGCGTTACACAGCATGGAACACAGCGGGACACAGTGAGGACACAGCGGGGACAGACTGGGGGCACAGCAAGGACACAGCGGGACACAGCGGGACAGAGCGGGACACAGCAGGACAGACCGGGGGACACAGCAGGACACAGTGGGGGACACAGTGGGACAAAGTGGGGGACACAGCGAGTACACAGCGGGACAGAGCGGCACACATCGGGGACACAGCGGGACACAGCGGGGACACAGCGGGACACAGCTGGGACACAGCAGGGGAGAGCGGGGACAGAACGGGGCACAGTGGGACACATCGGGGACACATCGGCGACACAGCGGTGGACACAGCGGGACATAGGGGGGACACAGCGGGGACGCATCAGGGACACAGCTGGACACAGCGAGATACACAGCAGGACACAGCGGAGACACAGCAGGGACACAGTCGGACACAGCGTGGAACACAGCGGGACACAGTGGGGACTCAGCGGGGACAGAGAGGGGACAGAGCGGGACACAGCGGGGACAGAGCGGGGGACACAGCAGGACACAGCGGGACACAGCGGGGACACAGCTGGGACACAGCGGGACACATCGGGGGACACAGCAGGGGACACAGAGAGACACAACGTGGGACACATCGGGACACAGCGGGACACAGCGGGACACAGCGGGGACACAGCGGGGGACACAGCGGGACACAGCGGGGACACAGAGAGGGACACAGCTGGGGACAAAGCGGGACACCACGGGAAAAAAGCGGGACACAGCGGCATACAGCGGGGAAACAGCGGGGACATAGCGGGGACACAGCGAGGGGCAGAGCGGGCTACAGCGGGGGACACATCAGGGACACAACGGGGGACAACTGCGGGACACACCGGGACACAGCAGAACACAGCGGGGAAACAGCGGGGAACACAGCGGGGGACAAAGCGGGACACCACGGGAAACAGCGGGACACAGCGGGACACAATGGGGAAACTGCGGGGACACAGCAGGGACACAGCGGGGGACACAGCAGGATACAGAGGGGGACACAGCGGGGACACAGCGGGGGACACAATGAGAAACAGCGGGGACACAGCAGGCATTCATCGGGGACACAGCAGGACACAGCGGGGACACAGAGGGGCAAAGCGGGGACAAAGCGGGGGACACAGCTGGACACAGGGGGGACACAGCAGGAACACAGCTGCACACAGAGGGATACACATCGGGACACAGCGGGGACAAGGCAGGGACACAGCGGGACACAGCGGGGGACACAGCAAGTACACAGCGGGACCCAGCGGGACACAGGGGGGACAAAGAGGGACACAGCGGGGACACAGCTGGGGACACAGCGGGGCACACAGCGGGGAAAACAGCGGAACACATCGGGGACACAGCAGGGACACAGCAGGGGACACAGCGGGACACAGGGGGGACACAGCGGGAACACAGCAGGGACACAACTGGACACAGTGCGATACACTGCGGGACACAACTGGACACAGTGCGATACACTGCGAGACACAGCGGGGACATAGCAGGGACACAGCGTTACACAGCATGGAACACAGCGGGACACAGCGGGACACAGTGGGGACTCAGCGGGGACAGAGCGGGGGACACAGCAGGACACAGGGGGACACAGCAGGACACAGCGGGACACAGCGGGGACACAGCTGGGACACAGCGGGACACATCGGGGGACACAGCAGGGGACACAGAGAGACACAACGTGGGACACATCGGGACACAGCGGGACACAGCGGGACACAGCGGGGACACAGCGGGGGACACAGCGGGACACAGCGGGGACACAGCGGGGGCACAGAGAGGGACACAGCTGGGGACAAAGCGGGACACCACGGGAAAAAAGCGGGACACAGCGGCATACAGCGGGGAAACAGCGGGGACATAGCGGGGACACAGCGAGGGGCAGAGCGGGCTACAGCGGGGGACACATCAGGGACACAACGGGGGACAACTGCGGGACACACCGGGACACAGCGGAACACAGCGGGGAAACAGCGGGGAACACAGCGGGGGACAAAGCGGGACACCACGGGAAACAGCGGGACACAGCGGGACACAATGGGGAAACTGCGGGGACACAGCAGGGACTCAGCGGGGGACACAGCGGGATACAGAGGGGGACACAGCGGGGACACAGCGGGGGACACAATGAGAAACAGCGGGGACACAGCAGGCATTCATCGGGGACACAGCAGGACACAGCGGGGACACAGCGGGGGAGAGCGGGGACAAAGCGGGGGACACAGCTGGACACAGGGGGGACACAGCAGGAACACAGCTGCACACAGAGGGATACACATCGGGACACAGCGGGGACAAGGCAGGGACACAGCGGGACACAGCGGGGGACACAGCAAGTACACAGCGGGACCCAGCGGGACACAGGGGGGACAAAGCGGGACACAGCGGGGACATAGCTGGGGACACAGCGGGGCACACAGCGGGGAAAACAGCGGAACACATCGGGGACACAGCAGGGACACAGCAGGGGACACAGCGGGACACAGGGGGGACACAGCGGGAACACAGCAGGGACACAACTGGACATAGTGCGATACACTGCGGGACACAACTGGACACAGTGCGAGACACTGCGGGACACAGAGGGGACATAGCAGGGACACAGCGTTACACAGCATGGAACACAGCGGGACACAGCGAGGACACAGCGGGGACAGACTAGGGGCAAAGTGAGGACACAGCGGGACACAGCGGGACAGAGCGGGACACAGAAGGACAGACCGTGGGACACAGCAGGACACAGCGGGGGACACAGCGGGACACAGTGGGGTTCACAGCGAGTACACAGCGGGAAACAGCGGGACACATCGGGGACACAGCGGGACACAGCGGGGACAGAGCGGGGGACAGCGGAGGCACAATGGGACACAGCGGGACACATCGGTGACACAGTGGGGACCCAGCTTGGGACACAGCGGGACACAGGGGGACACAGCGGCGACACAACAGGGACACAGCTGGACACATCGCGATACATAGCGGGATACAGCGGGGACACAGCAGGTACACAGCCGGACAAAGCGGGGGACACAGCGAGTATACAGCGGGACACAGCGGGACACAGCGGGACACATCGGGGACACAGCGGGACACAGCGGGGACACAGCGTTGGACACAGTGGGGGACAATGCGGAACACATCGGGGACACAGCGGGGAAACAGCGGGGCACACACCTGGACACTGGGGTGACCCAGCGGGGACACAGCAGGGCACAGCTGTACACAGTGGGATACACAGCGAGACACATCGGGGACACAGCAGGGACACAGCGGGACACAGCGCGGAACACAGCGGGACACAGCGGGGACATAGCGGGGACAGAGCGGGGACACAGTGGTGACACAGCGGGACACAGCGGGACAGACCAGGGGACAATGCCGGACACAGCGGGGGACACAGCGGGACACAGCGGGGTCGCAGCGAGTACCCAGCGGGACACAGCGGGGACACAGTGGGACAAGCATGAATAGAGAAGGGACACAGCGGGACACAACGGGGGAAACAGAGCGTGCACAGCGGGACACAGCGGGACATATCGGGGACACAGCGGGACACAGCAGAGACACAGCGGGGGCACTGTGGGGGACAAAGCGGGACACAGGGGTGACACAGCGGGGACACAGCAGGGACACAGCTGGACACAGTGGGATACACAGAGGGACACATTGGGGACACAGCAGGGACACAGCGGGGACACAGCTAGGACACAGCAGGACACAGCGGGACACAGCGGGGACACAGCGGGGACACAGCTAGGACAGAGCGGGGACACAGCAGGACACAGGGGGGACAGAGCCGGGGACACAAAGGGACACAATAGGGACACAGCTGGACACAGTGGGATACACATCGGGACACAGCAGGGACACAGCGAGGACACAGCAGGACACAGCGGGACACAGCGTGAAACAGCGGGGACACAGTGGGGACACAGTAGCGGACACAGCGCGACACAGAGGGGGACATAGCGGGGGCACAGCGGGACACAGCGGGGACACAGCGGGATACAAAGCGGGACACAGCGGGATACAGTGGGACACATTGGGGACACAGGGGGGGACACAGCGGGGGACACAGAAGGGAACACAGCAGAACACATCGGGGAAACAGCGGGAACACAGCGGGACACAGAGTGGACAGAGTGGTGACACAGCGGAGACACAGCAGGGACACAGCTGAGACACAGCAGGATACAGCATGGACAATGCGGGGACAGAGCGAGGACACAGCCGGACACATCGGGACACAGCAGGACACAGCGGAACACAGCGGGGACACAGCATGACACAGCAGGGGACACAGCGGGATAAAGCGGGGGACAGAGCCGGACAAAGAGGGACAGAGCAGGGGTAAAGCGGGACAGAGCGGGGAACATAGCGGGACACACCGAGACACAGCGGGACACAGCAGGGAAACACCAGGACACAGCGGGACACAGCGGGGACACAGCGGGGGACACAGCGAGGACACAGCGGGACACAGCGAGACACAGCGGGGAAAAAGCGGGGACACTCCAGGGGACAGCGGGGACACAGTGGGGGACAGCAGGGACACAGCGGATCACAGCGGGACACAGCGGGACACAGCGTGGGACAGCGTGGACACAACGGGACACAGCGGGACACATTGGGGACACAGCGGGGTCACAGCGGGGGACACAGTGGGACACAGTGGGGACACAGCGGGGACACAGCTGGTCAAAGCGGGGACACAGCGTGGGACACAGCTGGGGAAACAGTGGGGAACACAGCTGGACACTGTGGGGACACAGTTGGACACAGCGGGGTACAGAGCGGGACACATCGGGGACACAGCGAGGACACAGCGGGACACAGTGGGACACAACGGGACACAGCGGGACACAGCGGGACACAGCGGGGACACAGCAGCGGACACAGCGGGACACACCGGGACACAGCGGGGGATACAGCGGGACACAGTGGAGAACAAAGCGGGACACAGCAGGGACAAATCAGGACACAGTGGGGACACAGCTTGGACACAGCGGGATACAGCAGGGACAAAGCGGGACACAGCGGGACACATTGGAGGACACAGCAGGGGACACAGAGAGACACAATGTGGGAAACTTCGGGACACAGCGGGACACAGGGGGGGACACAGCTAAACACAGCTGGGACACACAGGGACACAGTGGGGGACACAGCAGGGACACAGCGGGACACAGCGGGACACAGCAAGGGACACAGCTGGACACAGCGGGGGACAGAGCGGGGGACACAGCGGGACACAGTGTGGGACACAGGGAGGACACAGCGGAACACAGCGGGGACACAGTGGGGATTCAGCGGGGGACACAGAAAGGGACAAAGTGGGACACCACGGAACACAGCGGAACACAGCGGGACTCACCGGGGACACTGCAGGGATACAGCGGGACACAGCGGGGGACGCAGAGGTACACAGCCGGACACAGAGGGGGACACAGCGGGTACACAGCGGAACACAGCGGGGGACACAGCGAGGACACAGCAGGACACAGTGGGACACAGCGGGGGACAAAGCGGGAGAAAACGAGGGACACAGTAGGGGACACAGGGGGGACACAGCGGGGACACAGTGGGACACAGCTGGGACACAGCGGGACGCAGCGTGGACACAGCCGGACACAGCGGGGCACAGCGGAGACAAAGCGGGACACAGCGGGACACAGTGGGGGAAAAAGTGGGACACAGCGGGGACATAGTGGGGGACACAGTGGGGACACAGCGGGACACAGCGAGGGACACAGCGAGGACACAGCGGGATACAGCGGGGGACACAGCACTACACAGCGGGGAAGACAACGGGACACAGCGGTGGAAACAGCGAGGAAACAGCGGGACACAGGGGGACACAGCGAGGGACACAGAGGGACACAGCGGGGACACAGCGGAACACAGCGTGGAAACAGCGGGACACAGCGGGGACACAGCGGGACACAGTGGGGACACAGCGGGACACAGAGGGACACAGAGGGGACACAGCAGGACACAACGAGGGACACAGCTAGGACACAGCGGGATACAGCGGGACACAGCGGGGATCACAGTTGGGGACACAGCGGGGACACAGCGGGTACACAGCGGGACACAGCGGGGACACAGCGGGGACACAGCAGGACACACCGCTGACACAGCGGGACACAGTGGGGGACACAGCGGGACACTGCGGGACACAGCGCGGACACAGCAGGGACATAGCGGGGGACAAAGCGGGTGACACAGCGGGACACAGTGGGACACAGGGGGAACACAGCAGGGACACAGCGGGGGACACAGCCGGACACAGCTGGGACACACAGGGACACAGTGGGGGACACAGCGGGGACACAGCGGGAAACAGCAGGACACAGCGAGGGACACAGCTGGACACAGCGGGGGACAGAGCGGGGGACACAGCGGGACACAGCGTGGGACACAGTGAGGACACAGCGGAACACAGCGGGGACACAGCGGGGACTCAGCGGGGGACACAGCAAGGGACAAAGTGGGACACCACGGAACACAGCGAAACACAGCAGACACACCGGGGACACTGCGGGGACACAGCGGGACACAGCAGGGGACGCAGAGGTACACAGCCGGACACAGAGGGAGACACAGCGGGTACACAGCGGAACACAGCGGGGGACAGAGCGAGGACACAGCAGGACACAGCGGGACACAGCGGGGTACACAGCTGGGGACACAATGGGACACAGAGGGGGACACAGAGGGACACAGCGGGACACAGCAGGAAACAGCAGGGACAAAGTGGGAAACACAGAAGGGGATAGAGCGGGACACAGCGGGGGACACGGGGAGGACACAGAGGGACAGAGCGGGGACACAGCGGGGACTCAGCGGGGGACAAAGCGGGGACAGAACGGGGACACAGGGGGACACAGTGGGGACACAGAGGGACAAATCGGTGACACAGCGGGACACAACAGGACAGAGCGGGGACACAGTGGGACACAGCGGGAACACAGCACGACAGCGGGGACACAGCGGGACACAGTGTGGGACACAGCGGGACACAGCGGAGGACACAGCGGAACACAACGGGGGACAGAGCGGGGGACAGAGCGGGACACTACCGGGACTCAGCTGTACACAGCGGGGGACACAGCGTGACACAGCGGGGTCACAGGTGGGACACAGCGGGACACTGCGTGACATATCGGGGACACAGCGGGACACAGTGGGGAACACAGCGAGGACACAGCGGGACACAGCTTGGGACACAGCAAGAACACAGAGCGACACAGCGGGACACAGCGAGGACACAGCGGGACACATCAGGAACACAGCTGGACACAGTGGGATACACAGAGGGACACATTGGGGACACAGCAGGGACACAGCGGGGAACACAGCGAGTACACAGTGGGACACAGAGGGACACATCGGGGACACAGCGGGACACAGCTGGGACACAGCAGGGGAGAGCGGGGACAGAACGGGGCACAGCGGGACACATCGGGGACACAGCAGGGACACAGCAGGGGACACAGCGGGACATAGGGGGGACACAGCGGGGACACAGCAGGGACACAGCTGGACACAGCGGGATACACAGAAGGAAACAACGGGGACACAGCAGGGACACAGTCGGACACAGCGTGGAACACAGCGGGACACAGTGGGGACTCAGCGGGGACAGAGCGGGGACACAGCGGGAGACAGCGGGGACAGAGCGGGGGACACAGCAGGACACAGCGGGACATAGTGGGGACACAGCTGGGACACAGCGGGACACATCGGGGGACACAGCAGGGGACACAGAGAGACACAACTTGGGTCACAGCGAGACAAAGTGGGACACAGCGGTACACAGCGGGGACACAGCGGGGGACACAGCGGTGGACACAGTGGGTACAGAGTGGGGGACACAGCGGGACACAGCGGTACACAGCGGGGACAGAGCGGGGGAAACAAGGGGACACAGCGGGAAACAGCGTGGACACAGCGAGGACACAGCGGGGACACAATTGGATACAGCGGGTCACGCAGCGGGACATAGACTGGACACAGCGAGGACACAGCGGGACACAGCGGGACACAGCAGGACACAGAGGGGGACACAACGGGACACCACGGGACACAGCGGGAGACACAGCAGAACACAGCGGGGGACACAGAGGGACACAGATGGCACAGCGACGACACAGCGGGACACAGCTGGACACAGCGGAATACACAGCGGGAAACAGCGGAGACACAGCGAGGACACAGCAGGACACAGAGGGACACAGCGGGACAGAGCGGGGGACACAGGGGGACACAGCAGGACACAGCGGGACACAGCTGGGGACACAGTGAGGACACAGCAGGAAACATCGGGGACACAGCGGGGACACAGCGGGGGACACAGCGGATCAAAGCGGGGACACAGCGGGGACACAGTGGGGACACAGCAGGACACAGCGTGATACTGCGGAACACAGCGGGGACACAGCGGGGGACACAGCGAGGACACAGCGGGACACAGCAGTCACAGCGAGACACAGCGGGAACACAGCGGGGACACTCCATGGGACAGCGGGGACACAGTGGGACACAGCGGGGGACAGCAGGGACACAGCAGGTCACAGCGGGACACAGCGGGACACAGCGGGGAACAGGGGGGAAACAGCGGGGGACACAGCGGGACACAACGGGCACACAGCGGGGACTCAGCGGGACTCAGCTGGGACAAAGCGGGTGACACAGAGGGGGATTCAGTGGGGAACACAGCGGGACACAGCAGGGACACAGTTGGACACAGCGGGATACACAGCGGAAAACAGCGGGGAAACAGCGTGGACAATCCACGGGATAGCGGGAACACAGCAGGACACAGTGGGAGACAGCAAGGACACAGCGGGTCACAGCAATACACAGCGGGACACAGCAGGGGACACAGCAGGACACAGCGGAGTACACAGCAGGACACAGCAGGGACACAGAAGAGCACAGTGGGGACACAGGGGGGCACAGCAGGATACAGTGGGGCCACAGCGGGACACAGCGGGGACACATCGTGGCACAAAACGGGGGACACAGCGGGGGACACAGCGGGACACAGCGGTACACAGCGGGGACAGAGCGGGAAAACAGCGGGACACAACGGGGACACTCCAGGGCACAGCGGGGACACAGCAGGACACATCGGGGGACAGCAGGGACACAGCGGGTCACAGCGGGACACAGCGGGGGGACAGCAGGGACACAGCGGGACACAGCGGGATACAGCGGGACACAGCAGGACACAGCGGGGGACAGAGCCGGGGACACAGTGGGACGCAGCACGGATACAGCGGGGGACACAGCGGGGGACACAGCGGGACACAACGGGGGACACAGCGAGGACACAGTGGGACACAGCGGGGATACAGCGGGGACTCAGCGGGGGACACAGCGGGGGACAAACCGGGACACCACGGGAAACAGCAGGACACAGCGGGACACAGTGGGGACACAGTGGGGACAATGTGGGGGACACATTGGGGACACAGTGGGGACACAGCCCGGGACACAGAGGGACACAGGGGGGGACACAGAGGGACACAGCGGGGGAAATAGTGAGGACACAGCGGGACACATCGGGGAAAGAGCTGGGACACAGCAGGGGACACAGCGGGAAACAGCGGGGACACAGCAGGGACACAGCAGGGACACAGCTGGACACAGAGGGATACACAGCGAGACACATAGGGGACACAGCGAGGATACAGCGAGGACACAGCGGGACAAAGCGGGACACAACGGGACACAGCTGGACACAGCGGGGACACTGTGGGTACACAGCGGGACAAGCGGGACACAGCAGAGACACAGAGGGGGAAACAGCGGGGATACAGCGGGGACAAAGCAGGACACAGCGGGACACAGCGGGGACACAGCGGGATACAGAGGGGGACACAACGGGGGACACATTGGGGGACACAGCGGGGGCACAGTGGGGGATACAGCGGGGAACACAGCAGGGAATACAGCGGGGACACAGCGGGATTCAGTGGGGACACAGCGGGACACAGCGGGGGAAACAAGGGGACACAGCGGGTACACAGCGGGGACACAGCTGGACACAGGTGGATACACAAGGGGCCACAGCGGGGACACAGCGAGGAAACAGCGGGACACAGCTGGACAGAGCGGGGGACAGCGGGGGGCACAGCGGGGGACACAGCAGAGAACACAGCGGGACACAGCGGGGACACAGCTGGACACAGCGGGGTACACAGCAGCACACATTGGGGACACAGCGAGGACACAGCGGGACACAGCGGGACACATCGGGACATAGCGGGACACAGCAGTGACACAGCAGGGACACAGCAGGGGACACATCGGGACTGAGCGGGGCACAGCGGGACATAGTGGAGGTCACAGCAGGGGAGACAGTGGGACACAGCGGAGTACACAGCTTGACACAGCAGGACACAGCGGGACACAGCGGGAACACAGTGTGGACACTCCGGTAAACAGCGCGGACACAGCGGGACACAGCGGGGGACAACAGGTACACAGAAGGACACATCGGGACATAGCGGAACACAGAGGGGACACAGCGGGGACACAGCAGGGGACACAGCGGGACACAGTGGGACACAGTGGGACACAGCGTGACACAGCAGGGACACAGTGGAGACACTCCGGGGGACAGCAGGGACACAGCGGGACACAGCGGGTGACAGCGGGTACACAGCAGGACACATCAGGACACAGCGGGAAAGAGTGGGGACACAGCGGGGACACAGCAGGGGACACAGCGGGACCCAGCGGGACCCAGGGGGACACAGCGGGGGACACAGCAGGGAAGACAGTGGGATACAGCATGGGACACAGTGGGACACAGCAGGACACAGCGGGGACACAGTGGGGTCACTCCGGGGGACAGCGGGGACACAGCAGGACACAGCTTGACACAGCGGGATACAGCAGGGATACAGCAGGGGAGAGCGGGGACACAGCGGGACACAGCAAAGACACAAAGGGGGAAAGAGGGGACACAGCGGGACAAAACGGGACACAGCGGGGACACAGCGGGGACACAGCGGGGGACACAGCGGGGGACATAGGGAGAGACACAGCGGGACCCAACGGGGGACACAGCGGGGACACAGCGGGACACAGCGGGGACACAGCGGGACACAGCGGGGACACAGCGGGGGACACACCAGGGACACAGCGGGACACAGCAGGGACACAGCGGGATACAACGGGACACAGCGGGGACACTCCAGTGGACAGCCAGGACACAGCGGGACACAGCGGGGGACAGCAGGGACACAGCGGGTCACAGCGGGACACAGCGGGGACACAGCGGGGGACAGTGGGGAAACAGCGGGACACAGAGGGGACACAGCGGGGACACAGCGGGACACAGCAGGGACACAGCAGGGGACACTTCGGGACACAGCGGGACACCGCGGTACACAGCAGGGGACACAGCGAGGGAAACAGTTGGATACATTGGGGAAAACAGTGGGACACAGCAGGACACAGCGGGACACATCAGTGACACAGTGGGGACAAAAATGGGGAAAGCGGGTACACAGCGAGACACAACAGGACACAGCGGGGACACAACAGGGACACAGAGGGGTACACAGCGGGTGACACAGCGGGGGACACAGCGGGACGAAGCCAGAGACACAGCGGGACACAACGGGGGACACATCGGGACACAGCAGGACACAGCGGGACACAGCGGTGCCACAGCGGGGGACACAGCGGGGACAGAGCGGGACACAGAGGGGGACACAGAGGGAACACAGCGGGACACAGGCACACACCGTGGGACACAGCAGGACACAGCGGGGGACCCAGCGGGACACAGCCGAACACAGCGGGGGAGAGAAGGGACACACTGTGGGAAAGCGGGGACACAGCGGAACACATCGGGGGACAGCGGGTACACAGCAGGACACAGCAGGAACACAGTGGGACAGAGCAGGGGACACAGCGTGGTATACAGCGGGACACAATGGGGGACAAAGCGGGACACAGCGAGACACAGCGGGGACAGAGCGGGATTCAGCGGGGACACAGCGCGACACAGCGTGGACACTCTGGGGGACAGCGGGGACACACCGGGACACAGCGGGGGACAGCGGGTACAGAGCAGGACACACCTTGACACATCGGGATACAGCAGGGATACAGCGAGGGACAGTGGGGACACCGCGGGACACAGCGGAGAAACAAAGGGGAACAGAGGGGACACAGCGGGACACAATGGGACACAGCTGTGACACAGCGGGGACACACCGGGGGACACAGCGGGTGACAGAGCGGGTCACAACAGGGGACACAACGGGGGACACAGCGGGGAAAGAGCGGGACACAGCCAGGACACAGCGAGGACACAGCGGGACAGAGCAGGACACAGCGGGGACACAGCATGGACACAGCAGGTGACATAGCGGGACACAGCGGGACACAGCGGGACACAGCAAGGACACAATGGGACATAGCAGGTTACTCAGCGGGACACAGCGGGGACAGAGCGAGGACAGAGCGGGACAGAGTGGAACACAGCGGGACACAGCGGGGGACACAGCGGGACACAGCGGGGGAAACAGCGTGACACAGCCGGGGACACAGCGGGACACAGCGGGGGTCATAGCGAGGACACAGCGGGACACATCGGCAGCACAGCGGGGACACAGCCGGGGACAGAGCTGGACAGCACTGGGACACAGCCGGGACAAAGCGGGGACGCAGCAGGACACAGGGTTACACAGAGGGACTCAGTAGTGACACAGCGGGGGACACAGCGAGGACACAGCGGGACACAGCAGGACACAGCGAGACACAGCGGGGACACTGCGGGGACACTCCAGGGGACAGCGGGGACACAGAGGGACACAGTGGGGTACAGCAGGCACACAGCGGGTCACAGCGGGACACAGGGGAACACAGCAGGGGACAGCGGGGACACAGCGGGGACACAGTGGAGGACAGCGGGGACACAACGGGACACAGCGGGACACATCAGGGACACAGCAAGTTCACAGAGGGGGACACAGCGGGACACAGCGGGGACACAGCGGGGACTCAGCGGGACACAGCTGGGACAAAGCGGGTGACACAGTGGGGGAATCAGTGGGAAACACAGCGGGACACAGCAGGGACACAGTTGGACACAGGGGGATACACAGCGGAAAACAGCGGGGAAACAGCGTGGACAATCCACGGGACAGCGGGAACACAGCAGGACACAGCGGGAGACAGCAGGCACACAGCGGGTCCCAGCAGTACACAGCGGGACACAGCAGGGGACACAGCATGACACAGCAGAGGACACAGCGGGACACAGCGGGGACACAGAAGGACTCAGTTGGGACACAGCAGGGACACAGGGGTACACAGAGGGAGAAACAGGCAGGGTCACAGCGGGACACACCGGGACACAGCGGGACACAGCTGGGACACAGCGGGGGACACAGCGGGGGACACAGCGGGACACAACGGGGGACACAGCGAGGACACAGCGTGACACAGCGGGGACACAGTGGCTACTCAGCGGGGGACACAGCGGGGGACAAAACGGGACACCACGGGAAACAACGGGACACAGCGGGACACAGCAGGGACACAGCGGAGACACAGCGGGGAACACAGTGGGACACATTGGGGGACACAGCGAGGACACAGCGGGGACACAGCCTGGAACACAGCAGGACACAGCGGGGGACACAGCGGGACACAGTGCGGACTCAGCGGAGGACACAGCGGGGGACAAAACGGGACACCACGGGAAATAGCGGGGCACACCGGGGCACAGCGGGGAAACAGCGGGTACAAAGCTGGGTACACAGCGGTACACAGCGGGGGACACAGCTGGACACAGCGGGACACAGCGGGACACATCGGGGACACAGCGGGGAGACAGCGCGGGACACAGAGGGACACAGCAGGGGACACAGCGAGGACACAGAGGGACACATTGGGGACACAGCGGGGACACAGCCCGGGACAGAGCGAGACACAGCGGGGACACAGCGGGGACACAATGGGGGACACAGCGAGGACACAGCGGGACACAGCGGGGACACAGTGGGGACAAAGCGGGGGACACAGCGGGGGACAAACCGGGACACCACGGGAAACAGCGGGACACAGGGGGACACAGCAGTGACACAGCGGGGACACAGTGGGTGACACAGCGGTACACAGCGGGGTACACAGCGAGGACACAGCGGGACACAGCCGGACACTTTGGGGACACAGCCCGGGACACAGCGGGACACAGCGGAGGACACAGCAGGACCCGGCGTGGACCCAGCGGGGACTCAGCGGGGGACACAGCGGGGGACAAACCGGGACACCACGGGAAACAGCGGGACACACCGGGACACAGCGGGGACACAGCGGGGACAAAGCTGGGGACACAGCGGGACACAGCGGGGGACACAGCGAGGACAAAGCGGGACACCGCGGGACACATCGGGGACACAGCGGGGACACAGCCCGGGACACAGAGGGACACAGCGGGGGACACAGCCAGGACACAGCGGGACACATCGGGGACACAGCGGGGACAGAGCAGGGATACAGCAGGACACAGCGGGGAGAGAGCAGGGGACACAGCGGAACACAGCGGGACACAGCGGGGACACAGCGGGGACACAGTGGGTCCACAGCGGGGACATAGCAGGACACAGCGGGTACAGAGTGGGGGATACAACGGGACACAGGGGGATTCAGTAGGGACATAGCGGGACAGAGCAGGGAACACAGCAGGGGACACAGCGGGACACAACGGGGGACACAGCGGGACATAGCGGTACACAGCCGGGACACAGCAGGGGACACAGCAGGGGACACAGCGAGACACAGCCGGGGACACAGCGAGGACAAAGCGGGACACAGCGCGACACAGTGGGGACTCAGAGGGGAACACAGCGGGGGACAAAGCGAGACACCACGGGAAACAGCGGGACAAAGCGGGACACAGCGGGTCACAGCGGGGGACACATCGGGACACAGCGGAGAACACAGTGGGACAGAGCGGGGACACAGCGGAGACACAGCGCGGAACACAGCCTTACACAGAGGGGACACAGCGGGGACACAGCTGGACACACCGGTATACAGAGCGGGACACAGCGGGGGACACGCGAGAATACAGTGGGACACAGCGGGACACAGCGGGACAAAGGGGGGACACAGCCGGACACAGCAGTGGACACAGCGGGACACAGCAGGGGACACAGCGGGACAAAGAGGGACACAGCGGGGACACAGAGGGGACACAGCTGGACACAGCGGGACACACAGCGGGACACAGCGGGGACACAGCGAGGACACAGCGAGACACAGCGGGGACACAGCGGGAGACACAGCGAGGACACAGCGGGACACATCGGGACAAAGTGAGACACAGCGGGGACACAGCGGGACTCAGCGCGGAACACAGCGGAACAGAGCAGGGGACAGAGCGGGGGACAGAGCGGGACAAAACGGGGACTCAGCTGGACACATCGGGGACACAGTCTGACACAACGGGGTCACAGCGGGGACACAGCGGCACACTGCGTGACACATCGGGGACACAGCGGAACACAGCGGGACACAGCGGGGGACACAGCGGGACACAGTGGGGGATACAGCGAGGACACAGAGGGACACAACGGGACACCGAGGGGGACACAGCGGGACACAGCAGGGACAAAGCGGGAATCACAGCGGGGGATAGAGCGGGACACAGCAGGGGACACAGGGATGACACAGCGGGACAGAGCAGGGACACATCGAAGACTCAGCGGGGGACAAAGCGGGGACAGAACGGGGACACAGGGGGACACAGTGGGGACACAGCGGGACAAATCGGGACACAGCGGGACGCAACAGGACAGAGCGGGGACACAGTGGGACACAGCGGGGACACAGCACGACAGCGGGGACACAGCGGGACACAGTGTGGGACACAGCGGGACACAGTGGGGACAAAGCGAGAATCACAGGGGGGGATGGAGCGGGACACAGCGGGGGACACAGGGAGGACACAGCGGGGGACACAGCGGGGGACACAGCGAGGACACAGCGGGACACAGTGGGACACAGCAGGGGACAAAGCGGGAGATACCGGGGGACACAGGAGGGGACACAGGGGGGACACAGCAAGGACACAGCGGGACACAGCTGGGACACAGCGGGACACAGCGTGGACACAGAGGGACACAGCGGGACACAGCAGGGCACAGCTGAGAAACAGCGGAACACAGCGGGACACAGCTGGGGAAACAGTGGGACACAGCGGGGACATAGCGGGGGACACAGTGGGGACACAGCGGGACACAGTGTGGGACACAGCGAGGAGACAGCGGGACACAGCGGGTTACACAGCTGGGGACACAACAGGACACAGCAGGGGACACAGCGGGACACAGCGGGAACACTCTGGGGAACAGCGGGGACACAGCAGGACACAGCGGGGGACAGCGGGTACACAGCAGGACACAGCTTGACACAGCGGGATACAGCACGGATACAGCAAGGGACAGCGGGGACACCGCGGGACACAGTGGAGACTCAAATGGGGACAGAGGGGACACAGCGGGACACAACGGGACACAGCGGCGACACAGCGGGGACACAGCAGGGGACACAGCGGGTGACACAGCGGGGACACAGCGGGAGACACAGCGGGACACAACGTGGGACACAGCAGGGACACAGCGGGACACAGCCGGGACACAGCGAGGACACAGCGGGACAGAGCAGTACACAGCGGGGACACAGCGTGGACACAGCAGGTGACACAGCGGGACACAGAGTGGCACAGCGTGGGACACAGCGGGACACAGCAGGGACACAGCTGGACATAGTTTGATACACAACGGGCCACAGCGGGGGACACAGCAGGGGTCTCAGCGGGAAACAACGGGGGACACAGCGGGACACAGCGGGGACACAGTGGGGATACAGCTGGACACAGCGGGGACACAACAGGACACAGCGGGGATACAGCGGGGACAGAGCGGGACACAGCGGGGACAGAGCGGGGGACACAGCGGGGAACACAGCAGGGGACACAGCGGGTGTCACATTGGGACACAACGGGGGACACAGCGGGACACAGCGGGGACACAGCGGGACACGGCGGGACACAGCGGTGGACACAGCTGGGGACAGCGGGGACACACGGGGGGACAGCAGGGACACAGCTGGACACAGCGGAGGACACAGCGGGACACAGCGGGTGCACAGCGGGGACAAAGATGGACACAGGCGGATACACAGAGGGCCACAGCGGGGACAAAGTGAGGACACAGCGGGATACACCGGGACACAGCGGTACACAGCGGGGGACACAGAGAGACACAGCGGGGGACACAGTGGGGCACAGCGTGGGACACAGCGGGACACAGCGGGGACACAGCTGGACACAACTTGATACACAGCGGGACACAGCGGGGGACACAGCGGGACACAGCGGGGACACAGCGGGGACACAACGGGACACAGCGGGACACAGTGGGGACACAGTGGGCCACAGCGGGACACAGCGGGGATACAGCGGGGACAAAGCGGGACACAGCGGGGACAGAGCGGGGGAAACAGCGGTGAACACAGTGGGGGACACACCGGGATACAGCGTGGGACACAGAGGGTGTCACTTTGGGACACAACGGGGGACACAGCGGGACACAGAGGGGACACAGCGGGGACACAGCGGGACACAGCGGGGGACACAGCTGGGGACAGCGGGGACACACGGGATGACAGCAGGGACACACCTGGACACAGCGGGGGACACAGCGGGACACGGAGGGGACACAGCAAGACACAGTGGGGACACAATGGGGACATAGCAGGACACAGCGGGGGACACATCCGGACACAGCGGGGGACATAGCGTGGGACACAGGGGGACATAATGGTACACGGTGGGACACAGCGGGACAAAGCGGGGACACAGTGGGGGACACAGCAGGACACAGCGGGGACAGAGCGGGAGACAGTGGGACACAGCGGGACACACCGGGTCAAAGCAGGGGAAACAGCGAGGGCAAAGCGGGACACAGCGGGACAGAACAGGGGACACATTGGGACACAGCAGGACACAGCGGGACACAGCGGGGGATACACAGCGGGGGACACAGCGGGACACAGCGGGGGACACAGTGGTGGACACAGCGGGGGATAAAGCGAGGACACAGCAGGACACAGCGGGACATAGCGGGGACACAGAGGGACACAGCGGGGACACAGCTGTGGACACAGCGGGACACAGCGGGGGACACAGCGGGGGACACAGCGTGGGACACAGTGGGACATAGTGGTACACAGCGGGACACAGCGGGACAAAGCGGGGACACAGCGGGGGACACAGCAGGACACAGCGGGGACAGAGCGGGACACAGCGGGACACAGCGGGACACAGCGGGACACAGTGGGACACGCCGGGTCACAGCGGGGGACACAGTGGGACACATCGGGGACAGAGCAGGACACAGCGGGACACAGTGGGACACACCGGGTCACAGCAGGGGAAACAGCGAGGACACAGCGGGACACAGCATGACACAGCGGGACAGAGCGGGGGACAGAGTGGAACAGAGCGGGACACAGCGGGACACAGCGGGAGACACAGCAGGACACAGCGGGGGATACACAGCGTGGGACACAGCGGGACACATCGGGGGACACAGCGGGGACACAGCGGGGACTCAGCGGGCGACACAGTGGGGGACAAATCGGGACACCACGGGAAACAGCGGGACACAACTGTACACAGCGGGGACACAGCGGGGACAAAGTGGGGGACACAGCGGGACACAGCAGGGGACACATCGAGGACACAGCGGGACACAGCGGGGACACAGCGGGGACACAGCGGGGACTCAGCGGGGGACACAAAGTGGGACAAACCAGAACACCACGGGAAACAGCGGGACACACCGGGACACAGCGGGGACACAGCGGGGACACAGCGGGGACACATTGAGACACATCGGGGACACAGCAGGGGACACAGCGGGGCAATGAGTGGGGAACACAGCGGGACACAGCGGGGACACAGTTGGACACAGCGAGATACACAGCGGGACAGATCGGGGACACAGCGGGACAAAGCGGGACACATGGGACACAGCGGGGACCCAGCGGGGCCACAGCAGTGGACACATCGGGACACAGCGGAGTACACAGCGGGACACAGCGGGGACACAGAAGGACACAGTGGGGACACAGCGGGGACAGAGCAGGATACAGGGCGGACACAGCGGGACACAGCGGGGAAACAGCGGGGCACAAAGCGGGGGACACAGCGGGGGACAGCGGGGCACAGCGGGAGACAGCAGGGACAGGGCGAATCATAGAGGGACACAGCGGGACACAGCGGGGGGACAGCGGGGACACAGCGGGACACAGCAGGGAAACAGTGGGTGACAGCGGGGACACAACGGGACACAGCGGGGACACAGTGTGGGACAGCGGGGACAAAACGGGACACAGAGGGACACATCGGGGACACAGCAGTGTCTCAGCGGGGGACACAGCGGGACACAGCGGGGACACAGTGGGGACTCAGGGGCACACAGCAGGACACAGGGGGGACACAGCGGGACACAGCGGGGACACAGCGGGGACACTGCGGGGCACACAGCGTGTGACACAGCGGGGGACACAGCGAGAGACACAGCGGGACACAACGGGGGACACAGCAGGACACAGCGGAACACAGCGGGACACAGCGGGGACACAGCCGCGGACACAGCGGGGACACAGCCGGACACAGCCGGGACACAGCCGGGACACAGCGGTGACACAGCGAGACACAGCGGGACACAGCGGGGACACAGCGGGACACAGCGGGACACAGCGGGGATACAGCGGGGACAGAGCGGGACACAGCGGGGACCGAGCGGGGGACACAGCGGGTAACAGCGGGGGACACAGCGGGACACAGCGCGGGACAGAGAGGGTGTCACATTGGGACTCAACGGGGGACACAACGGGACACAGGGGGACACAGCGGGGACACAGCGGGACACAGCGGGGGACAGAGCTGGGGACAGCGGGGACCTTCGGGTGACAGCAGGGACACAGCTGGACACAGCGGGGGACACCACAGGACACAGAGGGGACACAGCAGGACACTGTTGGGACACAACGGGGACACAGCGGGACACAGAGAGGACAGAGCGGGACACAACGGGAACACAGCGAGGACACAGCTAGACACAGCGGGACACAGCGGGGGACAAAGCGGGACACAGCAGGGGACACAACGGGACAGAGCAGGACACAGCAGGGACACAGAGGGGACACAGCGGGACACAGCGGGACACAGGGGGGACACAGCACAGACACAGCGGGACACAGCGAGGACACATCGGGACACAGCAGGGGACAAAGCGGGGACACAGCGGGACACAGAGGGACACAGCGGGGGACACAGCGGGGGACAGAGCGGGGGACACAGTGGGACCCAGTGGGGGACACAGCCAGGAAAAAGCGGAACCCAGCGGGACACAGCGGGGTACACAGCTGGGGACAAAATGGGACACAGAGGGGGACACAGCGGGACAAAGCGGGAAACAGCAGGGTCAAAGCGGGAATCACAGCGGGGGATAGAGCGGGACACAGCAGGGGACACAGGGAGGATACAGCGGGACAGAGCGGGGACACAGCGGGGACTCAGCCGGGGACAAAGCGGAGATAGAACGGGGACACAGGGGGACACAGTGGGGCCACAGCGGGACACAACAGGACAGAGCGGGGACACAGTGGGACACAGAGGGGACACAGCACGACACAGCGGGAACACAGCAGGACACAGTGGGGGACACAGCGGGACACAGCGGGACACAGCAGGGACAAAGCGGGAATCACAGCGGGGGATAGAGCGGGACACAGCCGGGGACACAGGGAGGACACAGCGGTGGACACATCGGGGGACAAAGCAGGACACCACGGGACATAGCGGAACACAGCGGGACACAGTGGGGAAACTGCGGCGTCACAGCGGGACACAGCGGCGGACACAGCGGGACACAGCGGGACTCAGCGGGGAACACAGCGGAACAGATTGGGGGACAGAGCGGGGGACAGAGCGGGACAAAACGGGGACTTAGCTGGACACATCGGGGGACACAGCCTGACACAACGGGGTCACAGCGGGGACACAGCGGGACACTGCGTGACACATCGGGGACACAGCGGAACACAGCGGGACACAGCGGGGGACACAGAGCTACACAGCGGGGACATAGAGGCGGACCCAGCGAGGACACAACGGGACACAGCGGGACACAGCGGGACACAGTGGGGTACATAGCGGGGAAGAGCAGGGACACACCGGGGGACAGCGCGGACACAGCAGGACACAGCGGGGACAGAGCAGGACACAGTGGGGGACACAGCGGATACACAGCGGGACACAGCGGTGACACAGCGGGACACAGCGAGAGACACAGTGGGTACACAGCGGGACACAGAGGGACAGAGCGGGGACACAGCAGGACACAGCGGGGCACACAGCGGGACATAGCGGGACACAGCGGGACACAGCAGGGGACACAGCTGGGGACACAGCGGGACACAGCGAGAGACACAGTGGGTACACAGCGGGACACAGCGGGGACACAGCAGGACACAGCGGGGCACACAGCGGAACATAGCGGGACACAGTGGGACACAGCAGGGGACACAGCTGGGGACACAGCGGGACACAGTGGGGGATACAGCGAGGACACAGAGGGACACAACGGGACACCGAGGGGGACACAGCGGGACACAGCGGGACACAGCAGGACACAGCAGGGACAAAGCGGGAATCACAGCGGGGGATAGAGCGGGACACAGCGGGGGACACAGGGATGACACAGCGGGACAGAGCAGGGACACAGCGAAGACTCAGCGGGCGACAAAGCGGGGACAGAACGGGGACACAGGGGGACACAGTGGGGACACAGCGGGACAAATCGGGACACAGCGTGACACAACAGGACAGAGCGGGGACAGAGTGGGACACAGCGGGGACACAGCACGACAGCGGGGAAACAGTGGGACACAGTGTGGGACACAGCGGGACACAGCGGGGACAAAGCGGGAATCACAGGGGGGATGGAGCGGGACACAGTGGGGGACACAGGGAGGACACAGCGGGGGACACAGCGGGGGACACAGCGAAGACACAGCGGGACACAGTGGGACACAGCAGGGGACAAAGCGGGAGATACCGGGGGACACAGTAGGGGACACAGGGGGGACACAGCAAGGACACAGCGGGACACAGCTGGGACACAGCGGGACACAGCGTGGACACAGAGGGACACAGCGGGACACAGCGGGGCACAGCGGAGAAACAGCGGAACACAGCGGGGACATAGCGGGGGACACAGTGGGGACACAGCGGGACACAGCGGGGGACACAGCGAGGACACAGCGTGATACAGCAGGACACAGCGGGGGACACAGATGGGGACACATCGGGGACACAGCGGGACAAAGAGGGGACACAGCGGGGCACAGCGGGGACACACCCGGTCACAGCGGGAAACAGCAGGACACAACGGGGTCACAGTGGGACACAGAGGGGGACACAGCGGGACACAGCAGGACACAGAGGGGCAAAGCGGGAGACACAGCGGGACACAGCGGGACACAGCGGGGACAGTACGCTACACAACGGTGTACACCGCTGGGGACACAACGGGACACAGAGTGGGACACAGCGGGACACAGTGGGACACAGCGGGGACAAAGCGGGGAACACAGCGGGGGACAGAGCGGGACAAAGCGGGGGACACAGGGAGGATACAGCGGGACACAGCGGGGACACAGCGGGGACACAGCGGGGACTCAGCGGGGGACATAGCGGGGGACAAAGCAGGACACCAATGGACACAGCGGAACACAGTGGAACACAGTGGGGACAATGCGGGGACACAGCGGGACACAGCGGGACTCATCGGTGAACACAACGGAACACAGCGGGGGACAGAGCGGGGGACACAGCGTGACACAGCGGGGACTCAGCTGGACACAGCTTGGTATACAGCGTGACACAGCGGGGACACAGCGGGGACACAGCGGGGGACACAGCGGGACACATCGGGGACACAGCGGGACACAGCGGGGGACAGAGCGCTACACAGCGGGAAACACAGCGAGGACACAGCAGGACACAGCGGGGTACACAGCTGGGGACACAAAGGGAAACAGCGGGGACACAGCAGGACACTGCGTGACACATCGTGGACACAGTGGGACACAGCGGGACACAGCGTAGACACAGCGGGGAGACAGCGGGGACACAGCAGGGGACACAGTGAGGACACATCGGGACAGAGCGGGACACAGGGAGGACACATTGGGTCACAGCGGGGGAGAAAGCGGGGACATAGAAGGAAACAGAGGGACACAGTGGGGGACACAGCGGGGGACACAGCAGGGGACACAGTGGGTCCCAGCGGGGGACACAGCGAGGACAAAGCGGTAACCAGCGGGACAAAGCGTCGATACAGCGGGGACACAACGGGACACAGCGGGGAACACAGCTGGGGACACAACGGGACACAGAGGGGTACACAGCGGGACACAGCGGGACACAGCGGGAAACAGCAGGGACAAAGCGGGAATCACAGCGGGGGTTTGAGTGGGGCACAGCGGGGGACTCAGGGAGGACACAGCGGGACAGAGCGGGGACACATCGGGGACTCAGCCGGGGACAAAGCGGGGACAGAACGGGGACACAGGGGGACACAGTGGGGAAAGAGACGGACAAATCGGGGACACAGCGGGACACAACAGGACAGAGCGGGGACACAGTGGGGGACACAGGGAGGACCCAGCAGAACACAGCGAGAACAGAGCAGGGACTCAGTGGGGGACATAGCGGGGGACAAATCAGGACACCACGGGACACAGCGGAACACAGCGGAACACAGTGGGGACACGGCGGGGACACAGCGGGACACAGCGGGACTCAGCTGGACACAGCAGGGTATACAGCCTGACACAGTGGGGACACAGCGGGGACACAGTGGGACACTGTGTGACACATTGGGGACACAGCCGAAAACAGCGCGACAAAGCGGGGGACACAGCGCTACACAGCGGGAAACACAGTGAACACACAGCGGGACACAGCGGGGGAAACAGCAGGGACAGAGCGGTGACACAGCGTGACACAGCGGGGACAGAGGGGGACAGAGCGAGGACACAGCGGGACACAGCGGGACACAGCGTGACACAGCGGGGACACAGCGGGTCACAGATGGACACAGCAGGGACACAGCATGGACACAGCGTGACACAGTGGGACACAGCAGGGACACAGCGGGACACAGCGAGGGACACAGCGTGGGACACAGCGGGGACACAGCGGGGGACACAGAAGGGGACACAGGGGGGAAACACCAGGGCTACATCGGGACACAGCGGGGACACAGTGGGACACAGCGGGACACAGCGGGACACAGCGGGACACAGCTAGGACACAGCGGGACACAGCGGGACACAGCGGGGACACAGTGGGACACAGCGAGAGACACAGCGGGGACACAGCGGGGAGCACAGCGGGACGCAGCGGGGGACATAGCGGGGACACAGCTGGGACACAGAGGGACACAGCGGGGTCACAGCGGGACACAGCGGGGACACAGCGGGACACAGCGGTGTACAGAGCTGGGGACACAACGGGACACAGAGTGGGACAGAGCGGGACACAGCTGCACACAGCGGGACACAGTGGGGACAAAGCGGGAGTCACAATGGGGGACAGAGCGGGACACAGCGGGGGACAAAGCAAGACACCCCAGGACACAGCGAAACACAGCGGAACACAGTGGGGACACTGCGGGGACACAGCGGGACACAAGGGGATTCATCGGTGAACACAATGGAACACAGAGGGGGACACAGTGGGGGACACAGCGGGACACAGCGGGGACTCAGCTGGACACAGCGGGGTATACAGCGTGACAGAGCGGGGACACAGCGGAGACACAGCAGGGACACAGCGGGGGACACAGTGGGGGACACAGCAAGGACACACCTGGAAACAGCGGGACACAGCGGGACACAGCGGGGACACAGCGGGGACACAGCGGGGGACACAGCTTAGGACACAGCGAGGACACAGCAGGACACAGCGGGAAACAGCGGGGGACACAGCGCTACACAGCGGGGAACACAGCGATGACACAGCGGGACACAGCGGGGGACACAGCTAGAACACAGCGGGACACAGTGGGACACCGAGGGGACACAGCGGGGGACACAGCGGGACACAGCGGGGGAAACAGCGAGGACACAGCGGGACACAGCGGGACACAGCGAGGGACACAGCGAGACACAGCCGGACACAGAGGGGACACAGCGGGACACAGCGGGGCACAGCGGGACACAGCGGGACACAGCAGGGACAGAGCGGGACACAGTGGGACACAGCGGGGACCCAGCAGGACACAGCGGGGACACAGCGGGACACAGTGTGCGTCACAGTGTGACACAGCGGGACACAGCGGGGGACACAGCAGGACACAACGCGACACAGCGGGGACACAGCTGGGACACAGCGGGGAGCACAGCAGGACACAGTGGGGGACATAGCGCGGACACAGCTGGGACACAGCGGGACACAGCGGAGTCACAGCGGGACACACGTGAGACACAACGGGGACACAGCGGGACACAGCGGGACACAGCGATGACACAGCGGACAGAGCAGGGACACAGCGGGACACAGCGGAGCACACAGTGGGACATAGCGGGACACAGCGGGACAATCAGGGTACACCGCTGGGGACACAGTGGGACACAATGAGGGATACAGCGAGGACACAGAGGGACACAACGGGACACCGAGGGGGACACAGCGGGACACAGCAGGGACAAAGCGGGAATCACAGAAGGGGATAGAGCGGGACACAGCGGGGGACACAGGAAGGACACAGCGGGGATACAGTGGGACACAGAGAGAGACATAGCGGGGACACATTTGGGACACAGCGTGGGACACAGTGGGACACAGCGGGACACAGCTGGACAGAGCGGGGACACAGCGGGGGACACAGCACTACACAGGGGGAACACAGCGGGGGAAACAGCGGGACACAGTGGGACACAGCGGGGGACACTGAGGGACAGAGCGGGGGACACATCGGGGGACACAGGGAGGACACAGTGGGACACAGCAGGGACAAAGCGGAACACAGCAGCGACAAACGGCGGACACAGCGGGGGACAAAGCGGGGGACATCCGCGGACACAGCGTAGACACAGCGGGACACAGCGAGGACACAGAGGGGACTCAGCAGGGGACACAGCTGGGGACAAAGCTGGACACCACGGGACACAGCGGGAAACAGGGGGACACAGCAGTGACACTGCGGGGACACAGCGGGACAAATCAGGGGACACAGCGGGACGCAGCGGGACACAGCGGGGTCACAGCGGGTCACAGCGGGACACAGTGGGGGACACAGCGGGACATAGCAGGACACAGCCGGACAATGCATGGGACACAGCGGAACACAGCGGGACACAGCGGGACACAGCGGTGACACAGCAGGACTCAGCGGTTTACACAGCTGGGGACACAACAGGACACAGAGTGGGACACAGCGGGACACAGCGGGACACAGCGGGACACAGTGGGGACAAAGCGGGAGACACAGTGGGGGACAGAGCGGGACACAGCGAGGGACACAGGGAGGACCCAGCGGGACAGAGCGGGGACACAGCGGGGACTCAGCCGGGGACAGAGCAGAGGAAAAAGCAGGACACCACGGGACACAGCAGAACACAGCGGAACACAGTAGGGACACTGCGGGGACACAGCGGGGGACACAGCGGGACTCATCGGTGAACAAAACAGAACACAGAGGGGGGACACAGCGGGGACTCAGCTGGACACAGAAGGGTATACAGCGTGACAGAGCGGGGACACAGCGGGGACACACCGGGACACTGTGTGACACATCGGGGACACAGCGGGACACAGCGAGAGACACAGCGGGGACACAGCGGGGAACACAGCGGGACACAGCGGGACACAGCGGGACACAGCTGGGGACACAGGGAGGACCCAGCAGGACAAAGAGGGGACACAGCGGGGACTCAGCCTGGGACATAGCGGGGGACAAAGCAGGACACAGCGTGGGACACAGCGGAACACAGCGGAACACAGTGGAAACAGTGCGGGGACAAAGAGGGGACACAGCAGGACACAATGAGGGATACAGCGAGGACACAGAGGGACACAACGGGACACCGAGGGGGACACAGCGGGACACAGCGGGACACAGCGGGGGACACAGTGGGGACACAGTGGGACACTGTGGGGGACACAGCGAGGACACAGTGGGACACAGTGGGGACCCAGTGAGACACAGCGAGGGACACAGCGGGGACACAGCGGGACACAGCGGGACACAGCCAGGACACAGCGGGACACAGCGCGGGACAAAGCGAGGACACAGCGGACACAGCGGGACATAGCGGGGACACAGCGGGATACAGCAGGAGACGCAGCGTTGACACAATGGGACACAGCGCGGGACACAGCGGAACACAGCAGGGATACAGTGGGACACAGCGGGGACACAGCGGAGACACAGCGAGACACAGCGGGACACAGTGGGTTACATAGCGGGGAACAGCAGGGACACACCGGGGGACAGCGGGGACACAGCAGGACACAGCGGGGACAGAACGGGACAAGCGGGGGACACAGCGGAGACTCAGCGGGGACACAGCGGGACACAGCGGTGACAAAGGGGACACAGCAAGAGACACAGCGGGTACACAGCGGGGAACACAGCTGGACACAGTGGGACAGAGCGGGGACACAGCGGAGCACACAGCGGGACATAGCGGGACAGAGCGGGACAAGCAGGGTACACAGCTGTGGACACAGCAGGACACAATGAGGGATACAGCGAGGACACAGAGGGACACAACGGGACACCAAAGGAGACACAGCGGGACACAGCGGGACACAGCAGGGACAAAGCGGGAATCACAGCGGGGGATAGAGCAGGACACAGCGGGGGACACAGGGAGCACACAGGGTGACACAGCGGGGACTCAGGACACAGCGTGGGACACAGCGGGGACAGAGCGGGGACACAGCAAGACACAGCGGGACACAACGGGACACAGTGGCACAGAGCGGGGACACAGCAGGACACAGCAGGGACACAACGGGACACAGGTGGGGACACAGCGGGACACAGCGGGACACAGCAGGGACAAAGCGGGAATCACAGCGGGGGATAGAGCGGGACACAGCGGGGGAAACAGGGAGGACACAGAGGGACACAGGGGGACACAGCGGGGACTCAGCGGGGGACACAGCGGGGGAAAAAGCAGGACACCACGGGACACAGCGCAACACAGCGGGACACAGTGGGGAAACTGCGGGGACACAGCTGGACACAGCCGAGGACACAGCGGGACACCGCGGGACTCAACGGGGAACACAACGGAACACAGCAGGGGACAAAGCGGGGGACACAGCGGGACACAGCGGGGACTCAGCTGGAAACAGCGGGGGACACAGCGTAACACAGCGGGGACACAGCGGGGACACAGCGGGACACTGCGTGACACATCGGGGACACAGCGGGACACAGCGGGAAACAGCGGGGGACACAGCGAGGGACACAGCAAGGACACAGCTGGAAACAGCGGGACACAGCGGGACAAAGCGGAGACACAGCGGGGACACAGCGGGGGACACAGCGGCGGACTCAGCAAGGACAGAGCGGGACACAGCGGGACACAGCAGGAGACACAGCATTACACAGTGGGGAACAAAGGGGGGGAAATAGCGAAGACACAGCGAGAGACAGCGGGACACAGCGGGGGACACAGCGCGGGACACAGCGGGACACAGCGGAACACAGCGGGAGACAAAGCGGGGGACAGCCGCGGACACAGCGAAGACACAGCGGGACACAGCGAGGACACAGAGGGGACTCAGCGGGGGACACAGCGGGGGACAAAGCTGGACACCACGGGACACAGCGGGAAACAGGGGGACACAGCAGTGACACTGCGGGGACACAGCGGGAAAAAGCAGGGGACACAGCGGGACCAAGCCGGACACATCGGGGGACAGGGGGACACAGCGGGGGACACAGCACTACACAGCGGGGAACACAGTGGGGGAAACAGCGAGGACACAGCAGAACACAGCGGGACACAGCGGGGGACACAGAGGGACACAGCTGGGGACAAAGCAGGGGACAGCCGCGGACACAGCAAAGACACAGGGGGACACAGCGAGGACACAGAGGGGACTCAGCGGGGGACACAGCGGGGGACAAAGCCAGACACCACGGGATACAGCGGGAAACAGGGGGACACAGCAGAGACACTGTGGGGACACAGTGGGACAAAGCAGGGGACACGGCGGGACACAGCGGGACACAGCGGGGTCACAGCAGGACACAGTGGGACACAGTGAGGGGGACAGAGCGGGGACACAACTGGGACACAGCGTGGGACACAGTGGGACACAGCCGGACACAGCGGGGACACAGTGGGACACAGCGAGGGGCACAGAGCGGGAACACAGCTGGGACACAGCGTGGGACACGGTGGGACACAGCCGGACACAGCGGGTACACAGCGGGACATAGCGGTGTACACAGCAGGGGACAAAACGGGACACAGAGTGGGACACAGCGGGACACAGCGGGCCACAGCGGGACACAGCGGGACACAGAGGGACAAAGCGGGGACACAGCAGGGATACAGCGGGACACAGCCGGACACAGCGCCGACACAGTGGGACACAGGGAGAGACACAGCGGGGACACAGCGGGGAGCACAGCGGGACATAGCGGAACACAGCGGGACATAGCGGGGTACAAAGCGGGGGACACATCGGGACACAGAGTGGGAAACAACGGGGGTCACAGCTGGAGACAACGGGGACACAGAGGGGACACAGCGGGACACAGTGGGACACAGCGGGGGACAGAGCGGGACACAGCGTGGGACACAGCGGGACACAGCAGGGACAATGCGGGAATCACAGCGGAGTATAGAGCAGGACACAGCGGGGGACACAGGGAGGACACAGCGGGACACAGCGGGGACACAGCGGGGACTCAGGACACAGCAGGACACAGCGGGGACACAACGGGACACAGCGGGACACAGCGGGGACAAAGTGGGAATCACAGCGGGGGATAGAGCGGGACACAGCGGGGGAAACAGGGAGGACACAGAGGGACAGAGGGGGGACACAGCGGGGACTCAGCGGAGGACAAAGAGGGGACACAGCGGGACACAATGAGGGATACAGCGAGGACACCGAGGGACACAACGGGACACCGAGGGGAACACAGCAGGACACAGCTGGACACAGCAGGGGACAGAGCGGGGAACAGAGCGGGGACACAGCGGGACACAGCGGGGGACACAGTGGGGACACACTGGGTCACTGCGTGGGAAACAGCGAGGACACAGTGGGACACAGCGGAGACCCAGTGGGACACAGCGGGGGACACAGCGGGACACAGCGGGACACAGCAGGGACACAGGGAGGACCCAGCGGGACAAAGTGGGGACACAGCGGGGACTCAGCCTGGGACATAGCGGGGGACAAAGCAGGACACAGCATGGGACACAGGGGAACACAGCGGAACACAGTGGGGACACTGCGGGGACAAAGAGGGGACACAGCGGGACACAATGAGGGATACAGCGAGGACACAGAGGGACACAACGGGACACCGAGGGGGACACAGCGGGACACAGCGGGACACAGCGGGGGACACAGTGGGGACACACTGGGACATTGCGGGGGACACAGCGAGGACACAGTGGGACACAGCGGAGACCCAGTGGGACACAGCGGGGGACACAGCGGGGACACAGCGGGACACAGCGGGACACAGCTGGGGACACAGCCAGGACACAGCGGGACAAAGCGGGGGACAAAGCGAGGACACAGCGGACTCAGCGGGACACAGCGGGGACACAGCTGGACACAGCGGGATACAGCAGGAGACGCAGCGTGGACCCAATGGGACACAGCGCGGGACACAGAAGGACACAGCAGGGACACAGTGGGACACAGTGGGACACAGCGGAGACACAGCGGGACACAGTGGGGTACATAGCGGGGAACAGCAGGGACACACCGGGGGACAGCGGGGACACAGCAGGACACAGCGGGGAGAGAGCGGGACAAGCGAGGGACACAGCGGAGACACAGCGGGGACACAGTGGGACACAGCGGGACACAGCGGTGACACAGGGGGACACAGCGAGAGACACAGCGGGTACACAGCGGGGAACACAACTGGACACAGCGGGACAGAGCGGGGATACAGCGGGACACAGCGGAGCACACAGCGGGACATAGCGGGACAAAGCGGGACAAGCAAGGTACACAGCTGGGGACACAGCGGGACACAATGAGGGATAAAGCGAGGACACAGAGGGACAAAACGGGACACCGAGGGGGACACAGCGGGACACAGCTTGACACAGCGGGGGGAAACAGTGGGGACACAGTGGGACACTGTGGGGGACACAGCGAGCACACATTGGGACACAGCGGAGACCCAGTGGGACACATGGGGGACACAGCGGGGACACAGCGGGACACAGCGGGACACAGCTGGGGACACAGCCAGGACACAGCGGGACACAGCGGGGGACAAAGAGAGGACACAGCGGACACAGCGGGACACAGCGGGGACACAGCTGGACACAGCGGGATACAGCAGGAGACGCAGCGGGGACACAACGGGACACAGCGCGGGACACAGCATGACACAGCAGGGACACATTGGGACACAGCGGGGACACAGCGGAGACACAGCGGGACACAGCGGGACACAGGGGGGTACATAGCGGGGAACAGCAGGGACACACCGGGGGACAGGGGGGACAAAGCAGGACACAGCGGGAACAGAGCGGGACACAGTGGTGACACAGGGGGACATAGCGAGAGACACAGCGGGTACACAGCGGGAAACACAGCTGGACACATCGGGACAGAGCGGGGACACAGCGGGACACAGCGGAGCACACAGCGGGACATAGCGGGACACAGCGGGACAAGCAGGGTACACAGCTGGGGACACAACGGGACACAATGAGGGAAACAGTGAGGACACAGAGGGACACAACGGGACACCGAGGGGGACACAGCGTGACACAGCGTGACACAGCAGGGACAAAGCGGGACACAACGGGACACAGTGGGACACAGTGGGGACACAGCAGGAAACAGCGGGACACAACGGGACAAAGTGGGACACAGCGGGGACACAGCAGGACACAGCGGGGACACAACGGGACACACTGGGGGACACAGCGGGACACAGCGGGGACAAAGCGGGAATCACAGCGGGGGATAGAGAGGGACACAGCGGGGGAAACAGGGAGGACACAGAGGGACACAACGGGGACACAGCGGGTACTCAGTGGGGGACACTGCGGGGGAGAAAGCAGGATACCACTGGACACAGCACAACACAGCGGGACACAGTGGGGAAACTGCGGGTACACAGCGGGACACAGCGGAGGACACAGCGGGTCACAGCGGGAAACTGCCTGACACATCGGGGACACAGCGGGACACAGCGGGGGACACAGCGCTACACAGCGAGGAACACAGAGAGGACACAGCGGGACACAGCGGGGTATACAGCGGAACACAGCGGGGGACAGAGCGGGGGACACAGCGGGACACAGCGGGGACTCAGCTGGACACAGCGGGGGACACAGCGTAACACAGCGGGGACACAGCGGGGACACAGAGGGAAACTGCGTGACACATCGGGAACACAGCGGGACACAGCGGGACACAGCGGGGGACACAGCGCTACACTGCGGGGAACACAGAGAGGACACTGCGGGACATAGCGGGGGACACAGCGAGAACACAGTGGGACACAGCGGGACACAGCGAGGACACAGCGGGACACCGCGGGGACACAGCGGGGGACACAGCGGGACACAACGAGGGAAACAGCGAGGACATAGCGGGACACAGGGGGGACACAGCAGGGACACAGCGAGGACACAGCAGGACACAGCGGAGGACAGAGCGATGAAACAGCGGGACACAGTGGGACACAGCGGGAGACACTGAGGGGCAGAGCGGGGGACACATCGGGGGACACAGGGAGGAAACAGCGGGACACAGCGGGGACACAGCGGGACACAGCAGGGACAAAGCGGGGGACACCGCGGGAGACAGAACGGGACACAGCGGGGGACAAAGCGGGGGACAGCCGAGGACACAGCGAAGACACAGCGGGACACAGCGAGGACACAGAGAGGACTCAGCGGGGGACGCAGCGGGGGAAAAATCTGGACACAACGGGACACAGCGGGAAACAGGGCGACACAGTAGTGACACTGCGGGTACACAGCGGGACAAAGCAGGGGACACAGTGGGACACAGCGGGACATAGCGGGGTCACAGCGGGACACAGCGGGACACAGCGGGTACACATTGGGACACAGCGAGGGGGACACAGCGAGGACATAGCTGGGACACAGCGTGGGACACAGTGAGACACAGCGGTACACAGCCGACATAGCGGGGACACAGCGGGACATAGCGGTGTACACAGCTGGGGACACAACAGAACACAGAGTGGGACACAGCGGGACACAGCGGGACAAAGCAGTGACAAAGCGGGGACAAAGCGGAACACAGCCGGACACAGAGGGGACAAAGTGGGACACAGCGAGAGACACAGCGGGGACACAGCGGGGAGCACAGCGGGACACAGCGGGGGCCATAGCGGGGACACAGCGGGACACAGCGGGGTCACAGCGGGACACAGCGGGGGACACAGCGGGACATAACAAGACACAGCGGGACAAAGCGTGGGACACAGAGGGACACAGCGGGACACAGCGGGACACAGCGGGGACACAGCAGGACTCAGCGGTTTAAACAGCTGGGGACACAACGGGAAACAGAGTGGGACACAGCGGGACACAGTGGGGACAAAGCCGGAGACACAGTGGGGGACAGAGCGGGACACAGCGGGGGACACAGGGAGGACCCAGCGGGACAAAGCTGGGACACAGCGGGGACTCAGCCGGGGACATAGCGTGGGACAAACAGGACACAGCGTGGGACACAGCGGAACACAGCGGAACACAATGGGGACACTGCGGGGACAAAGAGGGGACACAGCGGGACACAATGAGGGATACAGCGAGGACACAGAGGGACACAACGGGACACCGAGGGGGACACAGCGGGACACAGCGGGGGACAGAGTGGGCGACAGAGCGGGGACACACCGGGACACAGCGGGGTACACAGTGGGGACACACTGGGACACTGCGGGGGACACAGCGAGGACACAGTGGGACACAGCGGAGACCCAGTGGGACACAGTGGGGGACACAGCGGGGACACAGCGGGACACAGCGGGACACAGCTGGGGACGCAGCCAGGACACAGCGGGGGACAGCGGGGGACAAAGCGAGGACACAGCGGACACAGAGGGACACAGCGGGGACACAGCTGGACACAGCGGGATACAGCAGGAGATGCAGCGGGGACACAACAGGACACAGCGCGGGACACAGGGGGACACAGCAGGGACACAGCGGGACACAGCGGGGACACAGCGGAGACACAGCGGGACACAGTGGGGTACATAGCGGGGAACAGCAGGGACACACCGGGGGACAGCGGGGACACAGCAGGACACAGCGGGGACAGAGCGGGACAAGCATGGGACACAGCGGAGACACAGCTGGGACACAGCAGGACACAGCGGGACACAGCGTTGACACAGGGGGACACAGCGAGAGACACAGCGGGTACACAGCGTGGAACACAGTGGGATACAGCGGGACAGACCGGGGACACAGAGGGACACAGCCGATAACACAGCGGAACATAGCGGGACACAGCGGGACAAGCAGGGTACACAGCTGGGAACACAGCGGGACACAATGAGGGATACAGCGAGGACACAGAGGGACACAACGGGACACCGAGGGGGACACAGCGGAACACAGCAGCGACAAAGCGGGAATCACACCGTGGGATAGAGCGGGACACGGCGGGGGACACAGGGAGGACACAGCGGGACACAGCGGGAACACAGCGGGGACTCAGCGGGGGACACAGCGGGGAACACAGCAGGGACAGAGCAAGGACACAGCAGGGACAAAGCAGGGAAACAGCAGGACACAGCGGGACACAACGGGACACAGTGGGACACAGCGGGGACACAGCAGGTCACAGCGGGGACACAACGGGACACAGTAGGGGACACAGCAGGACACAGCGGGACACAGCGGGACACAGCCGGGACAAAGCGGGAATCACAGCGGGGGATAGAGTGGGACACAGCGGGGGAAACAGGGAGGACACAGAAGGACACAGCCGGGACACAGCGGGGACTCAGCAGGGGACACAGCGGGGGAGAAAGCAGGACACCACGGGACACAGCGCAACACAGCGGGTACACAGAGGGGAACACAGTGGGACACAGCGGGACAGAGCGGGGACACAGCGGGACACAGCGGAGCACACTGCGGGACATAGCGGGACACAGCGGGACACAGCAGGGACAAAGCGGGAATCACAGCGGGGGATAGAAAGGGACACAGCGGGGACACAGCGGGGACTCAGCGGGGGACACAGCGGGGGACACAAAGGGGACACAGCGGGACAGACCGGGACACAACGGGACACAGTTGGACACAGCGGGGACACTGCAGGACACAGCGGGGACACAACGGGACACAGTGGGGGACACAGCGGTACACAGCGGGACACAGCGGGGAAAAAGCGGGAATCACAGCAGGGGATAGAGCAGGACACAGCGGGGGAAACAGTGAGGACACAGAGGTACACAGCGGGGACACAGCGGGGACTCAGCAGGGGACACAGAGGGGGAGAAAGCAGGACACCATGGGATACAGCGCAACACAGTGAGACACAGTGGGGAAACTGCGGGGACACAGAGGGACACAGCAGGACACAGTGGGACTCAATGGGGAACACAGCGGAACACAGCGGGGGACAGAGCGGGGACACAGCGGGAACACAGCAGGGACACAGCAGGAACAGCGGGACACAACGGGACACAGTGGGACACAGTGGGGACACAGCAGGACACAGCGGGGACACAACGGGACACAGTGGGGGACACAGCGGGACACAGCGGGACACAGCGGGGACAAAGCGGGAATCACAGCAGGGGATAGAGCGGGACACAGCGGGGGAAACAGTGAGGACCCAGCGGGACACAGCGGGGACACAGCGGGGACTCAGCGGGGGACACAGCGGGGGAGAAAGCAGGACACCACGGGACACAGCGCAACACAGCGAGACACAGTGGGGAAACTGCGGGGACACAGCGGGACACAGCGGGACTCAATGGGGAACACAGCGGAACACAGCGGGGGACAGAGCGGGGGACACCGCGGGACACAGCGGGGACTCAGCTGGACACAGCGGGGGACAGAGCGTAACATAGCAGGGACATAGCGGGACACTGCGTGACACATCGGGGACACAGCGGGACACAGCGGGACACAGCATGGGACACAGCGCTACAAAGCGAGGAACACAGAGAGGACACAGCGGGACACCGCGGGGGACACAGCGAGAACACAGTGGGACACAGCGGGACACAGTGAGGACACAGCGGGACACCGCGGGGACACAGCGGGGGACACTGGGGGGACACAGCAGGGACACAGCGAGGACACAGCGGGACACGTGGGGAAACAGCAGGGATACAGCGAGGACACAATGGGACACAGCGGAGGACACAGCGGGGAAACAGCGGGACACAGTGGGACACAGCGGGGGACACTGAGGGACAGAGCGGGGGACACATCAGGGGACACAGGGAGGACACAGCGGTACACAGCGGGGACACAGCGGGACACAGCAGGGACAAAGCGGGGGACACAGCCGGGGACAGAATGGAACACAGCGGGGGACAAAGCGGGGGACAGCCGCGGACACAGTGAAGACACAACAGGACACAGAGAGGACACAGAGGGGACTCAGCGAGGGACACAGCGGGGGACAAAGCTGGACACAATGGGACACAGCGGGAAACAGGGGGACACAGCAGTGACACTGCGGGGACACAGCGGGAAAAACAGGGGACACAGCGGGACCCAGCGGGACACAGCGGGGTCACAGCCGGACACAGCGGGACACAGCGAGGACACAGTGGGACACAGTGAGGGGGACACAGCGGGGACACAGCTGGGACACAGCGTGGGACACAGTGGGACACAGCGGGACACAGCCCGACATAGCGGGGACACAGCGGGACATGGCGGTGTACACAGCTGGGGACACAATGGGACACAGAGTGGGACACAGCGCGACACAGCGGGACTCAGCGGGACAAAGCGGGGACACAGCAGGGACACAGCCGGACACAGCGGGGACACAGTGGGACACAGCGAGAGACACAGCAGGGACACAGCGGGGAGCACAGCGGGACACAGCTGGGGACATACCGGGGACACAGCTGGGACACAGCGGGACACAGCGGGCTCACAGCGGGACACAGCGGGGGACACAGCGGGACATAACAGGACACAGCGGGACACAGCGGGACACAGCGGGGACACAGCAGGACTCAGCGGTTTACACAGCTGGGGACACAACGGGACACAGAGTGGGACACAGGAGGACACAGCGGGACACAGCGGGACACAGTGGGAACAAAGCCGGAGACACAGTGGGGGACAGAGTGGGACACAGCGGGGGACACAGGGAGGACACAGCGGGACAAAGCGGGGACACAGGGGGGACTAAGCCTGGGACATAACGGGGGACAAAGCAGGACACACTGTGGGACACAGCGGAACACAGCGGAACACAGTGGGGACACTGCCCGGACAAAGAGGGGACACAGCGGGACACAATGAGGGATACAGCGAGGACACAGAGGGACACAACGGGACACCGTGGGGGACACAGCGGGACACAGCGGGACACAGCGGGGACAAAGCAGGACACATCTTCGACACAGCGGGGGACACAGCGGGGGACACAGCGGGGAACACATCGGGACACAGCGGGGACACAGCTGGACACAGCGGGATACAGAGTGGGACACAGGGGGACACAGCGAGGACACAGCGGGACACAGCGGGGACAGAGCTGCACACAGCGGGGACACAGCGGGACACAGAGGGGACACAGCTGGACACAGAGGCATACAGAGCGGGACACAGCGGGGACACAGCGAGGACACAGCGAGACACATCGGGACACAGCGGGACACAGCAGGGACACAGGGGACACAGCGGGACACAGCGGGACACAGCGGGGGACACAGCGGGGACCCAGCGGGACACAGCGGGGGACAGAGCGAGGAAACATTGGCACACTGCAAGACACAGAGGGGGACACAGCGGGTTACAGCGGGGGACACAGCGGGGGACAGAGCGGGACAAAGCGTGACACTGCGAGACACATAGGGGGACACAGCGGGACACAGCGTGGGACACAGCGGGGACAGAGCGGGAACAGAGCGGGGAAACAGCGGAACACAGCGGGGACACAGCGGGACACACCTGGACACTGCGGGGGACACAGCGAGGACACAGTAGGACACAGTGTGATACAGCAGGACACAGCGGGACACAGCGGGGACACAGCAGGACACATCTTCGACACAGAGGGGGGCACAGCGGGGGACACAGTGGGGGACACAGCGGGGAACACATCGGGACACAGCGGGGACACAGCTGGACACAGCCGGATACAGAGCGGGACACAGCAGGGACACAGCGAGGACACAGCGGGGATACAGCAGAGGACACAGCGGGACACAACGGGACACAGCGTGGGACACAGCGGGACACAGAGGGGGACACTGCGGGAGACATAGCGGGACACAGGAGGGGACACAGAGAGAACACAGCGGGACACAGTGGAATACAGCGGGGACACAATGGGACACAGCGGAACACAGTAGTGACACAGCGGTGACACAGTGGGACAGAGCGGGACATAGCGCGGACAGAGCAGGACACCGCGGGCGACACAGTGGGACACAGCGGAACACAGCAGTGACACAGCGGGACACAGTGGGACACAGCGGGGACACCGCTGGTGACACAGCGGGACACAGCGGGGGACACAGCGGGGGACACAGTGGGATACAGCGTGGAACAGAGCGGGGGAAACAGGGGAGGACACAGAGAGGACACAGCGGGACACAACGGGACATAGCGGGACACAGCGGGACAAAGCGGGGAACAAAGCGGGGGACACAGCGGGGACACAGCGAGACACAGCGGAAAACAGCGGGGGACAGAGTGGGACACAGCGTGGGACAGAGCGGGACCCAGCAGGGACTCAGCGGGACAGAGCGGGGGACACAGAGGGGACACAGCGGGACACAGCATGGGACGCAGCGGGACACAGCTGAGGACAACGCGGGATCCAGCGTGGGACAGAGCGGGGACACAGCGGGACACAACAGGGACACAGGGGACACAGCGGGACACAGCGGGACACAGCGGGGGACACAGCGGTGGACACAGCGAGCACACAGCGGCAAACTGCGAGACACAGCGGGGTCACAGCGGGACACAGCGTGGGACACAGCGGGGACACAGGGGGGACACAGCGGGGACACAGCAGGACACAGCGGGGACACAGCGGGGACACAGCGGGACACAACGGCACACTGCGGCGGACACAGGGGGTCACAGTGGGACACAGCTGGACAGAGTGGGACACAGTGGAGACACAGCGGGGACACAGCGGGACACAGCGGGGACACAGCCTGACACATCTTGGACACAATGGGGGACACAGTGAGGGACACAGCGGGGAACACATCGGGACACAGCGGGGACACAGCTGGACACAGCGGGATACAGAGTGGGACAGAGCGGGGACACAGCAAGGAGACAGCGGGGACACAGCAGAGGACACAGCGGGACATAGCAGGACAAAGCGTGGTCTCAGCGGGACACAGCGGGGGACACTGCAGGGGACATAGCGGGACACAGCGGCGGACTCAGAGAGAACACAGCGGGACACAGCGGGATACAGTGGGGACACAACAGGGACACAGCTGGACACAGCGGGGACACAGCGGGACACAGCGGGGACACAGCTGAACACAGCGGTATACAGAGCGGGACACAGCGGGGACACAGCAAGGACAAAGCGGGACACAGCGGGACACATCGGGACACAGCGGGACACAGTGGGGACACAGGGGACAAAGCGGGACACAGCGGGACACAGGGGGACACAGCGGGGGACACAGCGGGGACCCAGCGGGACACAGCAGGGGACAGAGCGAGGAAACAGCGGCACACTGCGAGACACAGCGGGGGAAACAGCGGGTTACAGCGGGGGACACAGCGGGACAAAGCGGGACACTGCGACACACATACGGGGACACAGCGGGACACAGCGTGGGACCCAGCGGGGACCCAGCGGGGACACCGCGGGGAAACAGAGGGACACAGCAGGGACACAGCGGGGACACAGCGGGACACACAGGGACACTGCAGGGGACAGAGCGAGGACACTGTAGGACACAGCGTGATACAGCAGGACACAGCGTGACACAGTGGGGACACAGCAGGGACACAGAGAGAACACAGCGGGACAGAGCGGGACACAGAGGGGACACAGTGAGGACACAGCGGGGACACAGCAGAGGACACAGCGGGACACAACGGGACACAGCTTGGGACACAGCGGGACACTGCGGGAGACATAGCGGGACACAGCAGGGGACACAGAGAGAACACAGCGGGACACAGCGGGATACAGCGGGGACAGAACGGGACACAGCGGAACACAGCAGTGACACAGCGGTGACACAGCGGGACACAGCAGGACACAGCAGGGACAGAGCAGGACACAGCGGGGGACACAGTGGGACACAGCTGGGACACAGAAGGACACAGCGGGCACAGTGGGACACAGTGGGGACACCGCTGGTAACACAGCGGGACACAGCAAGGGACACAGTGGGGGAAACAATGGGACACAGCGGGGGACACAGGGGGGGAAACAGGGGGGGCACAGAGAGGACAAAGCGGGACACAACGGGACATAGCGGGACACAGCGGGACAAAGCGGGGAACAAAGCGGGGGACACAGCGGGACACAGCGGAACACAGTGGGGGACAGAGCGGGACAGAGCGTGGGACAGAGCGGGTCACAGCAGGGACCCAGCGGGACACAGCGGGGGACACAGAGGGGACACAGCGGGACACAGCATGGGACACAGCTGAGGACACCGCGGGATCCAGCGGGGCACAGAGAGGGGACACAGCGGGACACAGCGGGGACACAGGGGACACAGCGGGACACAGCGGGACACAGCGGTGGACACAGCGGGGGACACAGAGCGCACACAGCGGCAAACTGCGAGACACAGCGGGGGACAGAGCGGGACAACGCGGGACACTGCGAGACACATCATGGAACACAGCGGGACACAGCGTGGGACACAGCGGGGACACAGGGGGGACACAGCGGGGACACAGCAGGACACAGCGGGGACACAGCGCTGACACAGAGGGACACAACGTCACACTGCGGGGGACACAGGGGGCACAGTGGAACACAGCGGGACAGAGAGGGACACAGTGGAGACACAGCGGGACACAGCGAGACACAGCGGGGGACACAGCACGCACACAGCAGCAAACTGCGAGACACAGCGGGGGACAGAGCGGGACAACGCGGGACACTGCGAGTCACATCGGGGGACACAGCGGGACACAGCGTGTTACACAGCGGGGACACAGGGGGGACACAGCGGGGACACAGCAGGACACAGCGGGGACACAGCGGGACACAACCGCACACTGCGGGGGACACAGGGGGTCACAGTGGGACACATCGGGACAGAGTGGGACACAGTGGAGACACAGCGGGGACACAGCGGGACACAGCGGGGACACAGCGGGGGACACAGCGGGGAACACATCGGGACACAGCGGGGACACAGCTGGACACAGCGAGATACAGAGCGGGACAGAGTGGGGACACAGCGAGGACACAGTGGGGGACACAGCGGGGGACAGAGCGGGCAAATTGAGACACTGTGAGACACATAGGGGGACACAGCGGGACACAGAGTGGGACACAGCGGGACACACCGGGACACTGTGGGGGACAGAGCGAGGAAACAGTAGGACACAGCGTGATACAGCAGGACACAGTGGGACACAGCAGGGACACAGCAGGACACATCTTCGAAACAGAGGGGCGCACAGCGGGGGACACAGCCGGGGACACAGTGGGGAACACATCGGGACACAGCGGGGACACAGCTGGACACAGTGGTATACAGAGCGGGACACAGTGGGGACACAGTGAGGACACATCGGGGACACAGCAGAGGACACAGCGGGACACAACGGGACACAGCGTTGGACACAGCGGGACACAGCGGGGGACACTGTGGGAGACATAGCGGGACACAGCTGGGGACACAGAGAGAACACAGCGGGACACAGGGGGATACAGCGGGGACACAACGGGACACAGCGGAACACAGGAGTGACACAGCGGTGACACAGCGGAACACAGAGGGAAACAGCGGGGACAGAACAGGACACAGCGGGGACACAGTGGGACACAGCCGGGACACAGAAGGACACAGCGGGACACAGTGGGACACAGCGGGGACACCGCTGCTGACACAGCGGGACACAGTGAGGGACACAGCGGGGGACACAGTGGGACACAGCGGGGGAAACAGGGGGGGACACAGAGAGGACACAGCGGGACACAACGGGACATAGCGGGACACAGCGGGACAAAGCGGTGAACAAAGCGGGGGACACAGCGGGACACAGCGGAACACACCGGGGGTCACAGCGGGAGACTACGGGGACACAGCGGGACACAGCGGAACACAGTGGGGGACAGAGAGGTGCAGAGAGCTGCGAGAGGCCGCACCTGGAAGATGGTGCCGGCTTCCGCCCTCCGCCTTCCCGATGGCGAGTGCTCTCGTGGTAAACAACTCCTGATATGGCTAAGGCAAAGAATCTGGCTTGCTTCCGCGCACCTGAACCTATTGGCGGTTCCCACGTGGCGTATCAGGGTTGGCTACCCAGCGGGTACTTAAGGCTGTGGGGAATTCTCCCCGGGGTTGGGGTCACAAGATTAAAAAAGGTCCTGAATAAACGGCAGAGAGAAGAGTCCGGTGTCGCGTCTCCTTGCTGGTCGAGGCGGTAGCGACAGAGAGGGACACAGCGTGGGACAGAGCGGGTCACAGCAGGGACCCAGCGGGACCCAGCGGGGGACACAGAAGGGACCCAGCGGGACACAGCATGGGACACAGCGTGACACAGCTGAGGACACCGCGGGATCCAGTGTGGGACAGAGCGGGGACACAGCGGGACACAGCGGGGACACAGGGGCCACAGCGGGACACAGCGGGGGACACAGCCAGACACAGCAGGGGACTCAGCGGGGGACAGAACGGAATACAGCGGGGGACACGGCGAGGACACAGCGGGACACAGCGGGACACAGCGGGGACACAGCGGGGACACAGCGAGACACAGCGGGGGGCACAGGACGACACAGAAGGACACATCGGGGGACACAGCTGACACAGCGGGATACACGGAGGGACACAGCGGGAACACAGCGAGGACTCAGCGGGACACAGCGGGACACATCGGGACGCAGCGGGACACAGAGTGTACACAGGGGACACAGCGGGACACAGCGGAACACAACGGGGGACACAGCGGGGGACACAGGGAGCACACAGCGGCATACTGTGAGACACACCGGGGGACACAGCGGAACACAGCGGGGGACAGAACGGGACAACACGGGACACTGCGAGACACATCGGGGGACACAGCGGGACACAGCGTGGGACACAGCGGGGACACAGGGGGGACAGAGCGGGACACACCAGGACACTGAGTGAGACACAGTCAGGACACAGTGGGGACACAGCGGGACACAGCGGGGACACAGCGGGACACAGCGGGGACACAGCAGGACACATCTTCGACACAGCGGGGGACACAGCGGGGGACACAATGGGGAACACATCGGGACACAGCGGGGACACAGCTGGACACAGCGGGATACAGAGTGGGACACAGCGGGGACACAGCGAGGACACAGCGGGACACAGCGGGACACAGCGGGGACAGAGCTGCACACAGCGGGGACACAGCGGGACACAGTAGGGACACAGCTGGACACAGCGGCATACAGAGCGGGACACAACGTGGACAAGCGAGGACACAGCGGGACACAGCCGGACACATCGGGACACAGCGGGACACAGCGAGGACACAGGGGACACAGCGGGACACAGCGGGACACAGCGGGACACAGCGGGGGACACAGCGGGGACCCAGCAGGACACAGCGGGGGATAGAGCGAGGAAATAGTGGAACACTGCGAAACACAGCGGGGGACACAGCGGGTTACAGCGGGGGACACAGCGGGGGACAGAGCGGGACAAAGCGTGACACTGCGAGACACATAGGGGGACACAGCGGGACACAGCGTGGGACACAGCGTGGAACACAGCGGGGGAAACGGGGGGGACACAGAGAGGACACAGCGGGACACAACGGGACATAGCGGGACACAGCGGGGACACAGTGGGGAAACTTCGGGACACAGCGGGGACACAGCGGGACACACCTGGACACTGCGGGGGACACAGCGAGGACACAGTAGGACACAGCGTGATACAGCAGGACACAGCGGGACACAGCGGGGACACAGAATGACACATCTTTTTTTTTTTCTTTTTTTTAAAATTTTATTTTATTTTATTTGTGAACATACTGTACAGAGGAGTTACAATTACATGGGCAGGATAATGCGTACATTTCTTACCAAGCATTGCAGCCTCCTCCTTTGTTTACCCTTCACATCCCTTCCCAGCCTCCCCCCTCCCCCCTAGATTTCCAAATATTCTAAAGTTCAATAGTCTCTAATTTTTAAATTTTTCCTGGTTCTAGCCAGGCGCTGGTGGCTCACGCCTGTAATCCTAGCCACTCAGGAGGCTGAGATCTGAAGATCGCGGTTCAAAGCCAGCCCGGGCAGGAGAGACCGTGAGACTCCTATCTCCAATAAACCACCAGAAAACTGGAAGTAGCGCTGTAGCTCAAGTGGTAGAGCGCTCACTTTGAGCTGAAGAGCTGAGGGACAGCGCCCAGGCCCAGAGTTCAAGCCCCACGACCGACAAAAAAAAAAAAAAATTTCCTGGTTCTATTTTTGTCCGTTTTTATTTTGCTTTCTTTTTTTTCTCTCTCTTCTTTTTTTTCCCCCTTGGGCTTGAACTCAGAACCTGAACACTGTCCCTGAACTTTTTTGTAGTACTCTACTACAACTCCACTTTGTTACAACGAGGTTAAATTAAACAAATAGAGTATTAATTGGACCAAGGAAGAATGACATTTAACTTGGACCAACAAGTCCAGGTAACCTAAGAAACATTAAGTATAGACCCTAGGAATGGAACAAATTGAGGCCTGGTTTTTACTGAAATTTGTAAAGTAAGAATCGGGCTACCCTTGAAAGGCAGAGAGAATGACACATCTTTGACACAGAGGGGGGCACAGCGGGGGACACAGCGGGGGAAACACCGGGGAACACATCGGGACACAGCGGGGACACAGCTGGACACAGCGGGATACAGAGTGGGACAGAGCGGGGACACAGCGAGGAGACAGCGGGGACACAGCAGAGGACACATCGGGACACAGCAGGACAAAGCATGGTCTCAGCGGGACACAGCGGGGGACACTGCAGGGGACATAGCGGGACACAGCGGCGGACTCAGAGAGAATACAGCGGGACACAGCGGGATACAGCGGGGACACAACGGGGACACAGCTGGACACAGCGGGGACACAGCGCGACACAGCGGCATACAGAGCGGGACACAGCGGGGACACAGCGAGGATAAAGCGGGACACAGCGGGACACATTGGGACACAGCAGGACACAGCGGGGACACAGGTTACACAGCAGGACACAGCGGGATACAGCGGGGGACACAGCGGGGACCCAGCGGGACACAGCAGGGGACAGAGCGAGGAAACAGCGGCACACTGCGAGACACAGCGGGGGACACAGCGGGTTACAGAGGGGGACACAGCGGGACAAAGCGGGACACTGCGAGACACATAGGGGGACACAGCGGAACACAGCGTGGGACACAGCGGGGACACCGCGGGGAAACAGCGGGACACAGTGGGACACAGCGGGGACACAGCGGGACACACAGGGACACTGCGGGGGACACAGCGAGGATACAGTAGGACACAGCGTGATACAGCAGGACACAGCGGGACACATTGGGGACACAGCAGGACATATCTTCGACACAGAGGGGAGCACAGCGGGGGACACAGCGGGGGACACAGCGGGGAACACATCGGGACACAGCGGGGTCACAGTTGGACACAGCGGGAAACATAGCGGGACACAGCAGGGGACACAGAGAGAACACAGCGGGAAAGAGCGGGACACAGCGGGGACACAGTGAGGACACAGCAGGGACACAGAAGAGGACACAGCGGGACACAACGGGACACAGCGTGGGACACAGCGGGACACAGCAGGGGACACAGAGAGAACACAGCGGGACACAGTGGGATACAGCGGGGACACAACGGGACACAGCGGAACACAGCAGTGACACAGAGGTGACACAGCGGGACACAGCGGGACACAGCGGGGACAGAACAGGACACAGCGGGGGACATAGTGGGACACAGCCGGGACACAGAAGGACACAGGGGGACACAGTGGGACACAGCGGGGAGACCGCTTGTGACACAGCGGGACACAGCGAGGGACACAGCGGGGGACACAGTGGGACACAGCGGGGGACACAGCGGGGGAAACAGTGGGGGACACAGCAGGAGACCCAGCGGGAAACAGCGTGGACACAGCGAGGACACAGCTGGACACAGCGTGTTACACAGGGGGACATAGCGGTGACATAGTGAGGACACAGCGTGGGACACAGCGGAACACTGCGGGGGACACAGCGGGACACAGCGGGGGACACAGCTGGACATAGACGACACAGCGGTGACACACCTGGAACACAGCTGGACACAGCAGGATTAACAGCGGGACACCGCGGGGACACAGCGAGGACACAGCGGAACAGTGCTGGGGACACAGCGGGACACAGTGGGACACAGCGGGGGACACAGCAGAGGACACAGCTGGACACAGTGGTACACAGTGGGGACGGAGCGGGAACACAGCGGGACACTGCGAGAGACATCGGGGGACACAGCGGGACACAGCGTGGGACACAGCGGGGACACAGGGGGGACACAGCGGGGACACAGCAGGACACAGCGGGGACACAGCGGGACACAACGGCACACCGCGGGGAACACAGGGGGTCACAGTGGGACACAGCGGGACAGAGTGGGACACAGTGGAGACACAGCGGGGACACAACGGGACACAGCGGGACACATCTTGGACACAGCGGGGGACACAGCGGGGGACACAGCGGGGAACACATCGGGACCCAGCGGGGACACAGCGGGACACAACAGGTGACACAGAGGGGACACAGTGGGACACAGCATGGGACACAGCTGAGGACACCGCGGGATCCAGCGATGGACAGAAAGGAGACACAGCGAGGACACAGCGGGGGACAGAGTGGGCCAAAGTGGGACACTGTGAGACACATAAGTGGACACAGCGGGACACAGCGTGGGACACAGCGGGGACCCAGCGGGGACCCCGCGGGGAAACAGCGGGACACAGCGGGGACACAGCGCAACACACCGGGACACTGCAGGGGACACCGCGAGGACACAGTAGGACACAGCGTGATAGAGCAGGACACAGCAGGACACAGCAGGGACACAGCAGGACACATCTTCGACACAGAGGGGGGCACAGCGGGGGACACAGCGGGGGACAGAGCGGGGAACACATCGGGAAACAGCGGGGACACAGCGGGATACAGAGCGAGACACAGCGGTGACACAGTGTGGACACAGCGGGGACACAGCAGAGGACACAGCGGGACACAACGGGACACAGCGTGGGACATAGCGGGACACAGCAGGGGACACTGCAGGAGACATAGCGGGACACAGCAGGGGACACAGAGAGAACACAGCGGGACACAGCGGGACACTGTGAGGAAACAGCGAGGACACAGCGGGACACAGCGGGACATAGTGGGACACAGCGGGGACACAGCGGGGGACACAGCGGGGAAACAGCGGGACACAGCGGGACAAAGCGGGGGACACTGGCAGACACAAGGTGGGACACAGTGTGACACAGCTGGGACAGAGCGGGAAACCTTGGGGACACAGCGGGACACAGCGGGGACAAAGCAGGATACAGCGTGGAGACAGCGGGGGACACATGCAGTGGACACAGCGGGGGACACAGCGCGAATACATCGGGACACAGCGGGGACACAGCTGGACACAGCGGGATACAAAGCGGGACACAGCGGGGACACAGCTGGACACAGCGGGATACAAAGCGGGACACAGCGGGGACACAGGGAGGACACAGCAAGACATAACGGGGACACAGCGGGACACAACGGGACTCAGCGGGGGACACAGCAGGACACAGCGGGGAACACAGCGGGACACTGCGGGGACAGAGCAGGACACAGCGGGGAATAGAAATGGGAAACAGAGGGACACAACGGGACACAGCGGGAAAAAGCTTGGGACAGAGCGGGACACAGCATGACACAGCGGGGGCCAGAGGGGGACACAGCGGAGGACAGAGCGGGGGACACAAGGAGACACAGCAGGGACACACTGGGACACAGCAGGGAACTCATCGGGGCACAGGGGGCACAGCTGGGGACAGCGGGGACACAGCGAGACACAATGGGGACACAGCGGGGACATAAGGGGGAAACAGCAGGACACAGCGGGACACAGTGGTGACACAGCGGGACACAGCGGAACACAGCGGTGACACAGCGGGGACACAGTGGGAAACAGCCGGGATACAGCGGGACACAGTGTGGACACAGCGGGGACACAGTGGGAAGACAGCAGGACACAGCGTGGACAAAGCGGGGGACACAACGCAGCGCGGGACACAGCGGGATACACATCGGGACACAGCGAGGACACAGCTGGACACAGCGAGATTCAGAGCGGGACACAGCGGGGACAAAGCAAGGACACAGCAGGACACAGCGGGGATACAGCGGGACACAACGGGGGACACAGCGGGACACAACTAGGACACAGAGAGACACAGTAGGGACACATTGGGGACACAGCAGGGAACACAGCGTGACACAGCGTGACACAGCAGGGGACAAAGCAAGGACACAGCGGCACACAATGGGCACACAGCGTGGACACAGCGTGACACGGGGGAACAAGAAGGGGACACAGCGGGACACAGCGGGAGACACAGCGAGGACACAGCAGGACACAGCGGGGATACAGCTTGGACACAGCAGGACACAGCGGGGACACGTCGGGACACAGGGGGGGACACAGGGGGACACAGCGGGGGACACAGCGAGACACAGCGGGGGACACAGCGGGGACACATTGGGACACAGCGGGGGACACAGATGGGACACAGCTGGGACACAGCAGGACACAGCAGGGACATATCGGGACACAGCGGGGGACACAGCGGGACACAGCGGGATACAGCGGGGGACACAGTGAGGACACAGGGGGAAACAGCGGGACACATCGGGACAAAGCGGGACAGAGAGGGGACACAGGGCACACAGCGGGACACAGCGGGGTACACAGTGGGGGGCAGAGCGGGACAAAGCGGGATACTGCGAGACACATAGGGGGACACAGCGTGGGACACTGTGGGGACACAGCGGGACAAAGCAGGGACACAGCGGGGACACAGTGGGACACAGAGGGACACAGCAGGGACACAGCCGGACACAGCGGGACACAGCGGGACACAGCGGGACACAGCGGGACACAGCAGGACACAGCGGGGGACACAGCGGGGGACATAGCGGTACACAGCGCGGGACAGAGCGAGGAAACAGCGGCACACTGCGAGACACTGCGGTGGACACAGCGGCATACAGCAGAGACACAGCGGGGTGCAGAACTGGACAAAGCGGGACACTGCGAGGCACATAGGGGGACACAGCGTGGGACACTGCGGGGACAGAGCGGGACACAGCGGGGACACAGGGGGGACACAGTGGGACACACCGGGACACTGCAAGGGACACAGCGAGGACACAGTGGGACACAGCGGAGAAACAGCAGGGACCCAGCGGGACCCAGCGGGGACACAGCAGGACACATCTTGGACACAGCTGGGGACACAGCGGGGGACACAGCGGGGAACACATCGGGACACAGCGGGGACACAGCTGGACACAGCGGGATACAGAGTGGGACACAGCGGGGACACAACGATAACACAGCGTGGACATAGCAGAGGACACAGCGGGACACAACGGGACACAGCGTGGGACACAGCGGGACACAGCGGGGGACACTGCGAGAGACATATAGGGACACAGCAGGGGACACAGAGAGAAGACAGCGGGACACATTGGGATACAGCGGGGACACAACGGGGACACAGCATGGGACAGAGAGAGAACAGAGCAGGACACAGCGGGACACAGCGGGATACCGCGGTGACAGAGCGGGACACAACGTGAACATAGTGTGGGACACAGTGGGGGACACAGCGGGGGACACAGCGGGGGACACAGCGGTATACAGCGGGGGACTCAGTGGGGACACAGCGGGGACAGAGTGGGGACACAGCGGGGGAAACAGAGGGATACACAGAGAGACACATCGGGGACACAGCGAGGACACAGCGAGGTCACAGCAGGACACAGCAGGACACAGCGGGACACAGCGGGACACAGCAGGGACACAGCAGGGACACAGCAGCGGACACAGCGGGACACAGCGGGGGACACAGCGGGGACACAGCTGGACACAGCGGGACACAGCGGGGGACACAGGGAGGACACAGCAGGACACAGCGGGGACAAAGCGGGGACTCAGTGGGGACCCAATGGTGGACAAACCGGGTCACCACGGGAAACAGCGGGACACAGCGGGACACAGCGGGGACACAGCGGGGACACAGTGGGGGACACAGCGGGACACAGCGGGGGACACAACGAGGTCACAGCGGGACACAGTGGGACAGATCGGGAACACAGCGGGGACACAGACCGGTACACCGCGGGGCACAGCGGGGGACACATCCGGACACAGCGGGGGACACAGCGTGTGACACAGCGCGGGAGACAGCGTGGGACACAGCGGGACATAGCGGTACACAGCGGGACACAGCGGGACAAATAGGGGACAAAGGGGTGGACACAGCGGGACACAGCAGGGACACAACGGGGGACACAGCGGAACACGTCGGGGACACAGCAAGGACTCAGTGGGGGACACAAAGTGGGACAAATCGGGACACGACCGGAAACAGCGAGACACACAGGGACACAGCTGGGAGACAGCAGGGACACAGCGAGACACAGCGGGGACACAGCGGGGGACACAGCCTGGGAATCAGTGGGGAACACAGCGGGACACAGTGGGGACACAGTTGGACACAGCGAGATACAAAGCGGGACAGATCGGGGACACAGCGAGGACACAGCGGGACACAGCGGGACAAAGCAGGACACAGCGGGACACAGCGGGGACACAGTGGGGACACAGCAGTGGACACATCGGGACACAGCGAGACACAGCGGGACACAGCGGGGGACACAGCGGGACACAGCGGTGTACACAGCGGGACACAGCGGGGACACAGAAGGACACAGTGGTGACACAGCGGGGACACAGCAGGATACAGCGGGGACACAGCGGGACACAGCGGGGACACAGCGGGACACAGTGAGGACACAGCGGGACACATCGAGGACACAGCGAGGACACAGAGGGACACAGTGGGACTAGGCGGGACACAGCAGGACACAGTGGGGAAAAACGGGGACACAGCAGCGGACACATCGGGACACAGCGAGACACAGCGTGACATAGCGGGGGACACAGCGGGACAAAGCGGAGGACACAGCGGGACACAGCGGGGACACTGAAGGACACAGTGGGGACACAGCAGGGACACAGTGGTACACAGCGGGGGAAACAGCAGGGGACACGGCGGGACACAACGGGGGACACAGCGAGGACACAGCGGGACACAGCAGAGACACAGCGGGGACTCAGATGGGGACACAGTGGGGGACATACCGGGACACCACGGGAAACAGCGGGACACAGAGGGACACAGCAGGGACACAGCAGGAACACAGCGTGGGACACAGCGGGACACAGTGGGGGACACAGCGAGGAAAGAGCGGGACACTGCGGGACACATCGGGGACACAGCAGGGACACAGCCCGGGACACAGCGGGACACAGCGGGACACATCGGGGACACAGCGAGGACACAGCAATGGACACAGAGGAACACAGCGGGGGACACAGCGAGGATACAGCGGGACACAGCGGGACACATCGGGGACACAGCAGGGACACAGCCCGGGACACAGCGAGAAACAGCGGGAACACAGCGGGGACACAGCGGGGACACAGCGGGGACACAGCGGGGACACAGCAGGGACACAGCTGCACACAGCATGATAAACAGCGGGACAAGCGGTTACACAGCGAGGACACAGAGGGACACAGCAAGGACACAGCTGGACATAGCAGGGTACTCAGCGGGACACAGGGGGGGACACGGCGCGACACAGAGGGACACAGCGGCGATACAGAGGGAACACAGCTGGACACAGCGGGATACACAGCGGGACACAGCGGGGACAGAGCGAGGACACAGCGGGATACAGTGGGACACAGCTGGACAGAGGGGGGGACACAGCGCGACACAGCCGGGGACACAGCGTGCCACAGCCGGGAACACAGCGGGACACAGCGGGGACACAGTTGGACACAGCGGGATACACAGTGGGAAACAGTGCGGAAACAGCGGGGACAATCCAGGGGACAGCGGGAACACAGCAGGACACAGCGGGAGACAGCAGGGACACAGCGGGTCACAGCAGTACACAGCGGGGGACAGCGGGGACACAGTGGGAAACAGCGGGGGACACAGCGGGGACACAACGGGACACAGCGGGGGATACAGCGGGACACAGCATGGGACACAGTGGGACACAGCAGGACACAGCGGGGACCCAGCGGGACCCAGCTGAGACACAAAGGGGGACAGAGGGGATACAGCGGGAATCAACGGGCCACAGCGGGGCCACAGCGGGAGACACAGCGGGGGACACAGTGGGGGACACAGTGGGAGGCTCAGCGGGACACAACGAGGGACACAGCGGGACACAGCGGTACACAGTGTGACACAGCGGGGACACAGCGGGGGACACAGAGGGGACACAGCGGGACACAGCGGGGACACAGCGCAACACAGTGGGACATAGCAGGACAGAGCAGGACACAGCGGGGACACAGCGTGGACACAGCAGGTGACACAGTGGGACACAGCGGGACACAGCGGGGCACAGCGTGGGACACAGCGGGACACAGTGGGGACACAGCTGGACACAGCTTGATACACAGCGGGACACAGCGGGGGACACAGCGGTGGTCACAGCGGGAAACAACTAGGGACAAAGCGGGACACAGCGGGGACAAAGCGGGGACACAGAGGGACACAGCGGGACACAGCGGGGACACATAGGGACCCAGCGGGACAAAGCGGGGACACAGCGGGGGACACAGCGGGACATAGCGGTACACAGCGGGACACAGCGGGACAAAGCAGGGACACAGCGGGGGACACAGCAGGACACAGCGGGGAGAGAGTGGGACACAGCGGGACACAGCGGGACACACAGGGTCACAGCAGGGTAAACAGCGAGGACACAGCGAGACACAGCGGGACACAGCGGGTGACAAAGCAACACACAGCGCGGGCATAGCGAGGACACAGCGGGACACAGCAGGACATATCGGGGACACAGTGGGGACACAGCGGGGGACACAGCGGGACACAGCGGTGACACACAGGTACACAGCGGGGACACAGCTGGACACAGCCGTATTCACAACGGGCCACAGCGGGGACAAAACGAGGACACAGCGGGACACAGAGGGGTACAGCGGGGGACACAGCGAGGTCACAGCGGGACACAGCAGGGACAGAGAGGGGGACACAGCAAGACATAGCAGAACACAGCAGGGACACAGCAGGACACAGCGGGGGACACAGCCGGGGACACAGCGGGACACAACGGGGGATACAGCAGGACACAGTGGGACACAGCAGGACACAGCAGGGACACAACGGGGAATACAGCAGGGGACACAGCGGGACACAACGGGGGACAAAGGGAGGACACAGCGGGACACAGCGGGACACATCGGGGACACAGCGGGGACACAGACCGGTACACAGCGGGACAAGCGGGGGACAAATCCGGACACAGCGGGGGACAAACCGGGACACCACGGGAAACAGCGGGACACAGCAGGACACAGCGGGGACACAGCAGGACAGAGCTGGGGACACAGCGGGACACAGCGGGACACAGCAGGACACAGCGGGATTAACAGCGGGACACAGCGGGGACACAGCGAGGACACCGCGGGAGAGAGCTGGGGACACAGCGGGACACAGCGGGACACAGCGAGGGACACAGCGTGACACAACGGGGGACACAGCTGGACACAGCTGGGGACACAGCGAGGACACAGCGGGACACATTGGGGACACAGCAGGAACACAGACTGGTACACAGTGGGACACATCGGGGGACACAGCGGTACACGTCGGGGACACAGCGGGGACTCAGCGGGGTACACAAAGTGAGACAAACCGGGACACCACGGGAAACAGAGGGACACACCGGGACACAGAGGGGACACAGCGGGGACACAGCGAGTCACAGCGGGGACATAGCGGGGGACACAGCGGGTGACACAGCGGGGGAATCAGTGGGGAACACAGCGGGACACAGCGGCGACACAGTTGGACACAGCGAGACACAGCGGGACACAGCGGGGGACACAGCGGGACACAGAGGAGTACACAGCGGGACACAGCAGGGACACAGAAGGACACAGTGGGGACAGAGTGGGGACATAGCAGGATACAGCGGGGACACAGCGGGACACAGCGGGGAAAGAGCGGGACACAAGCGGGGGACACAGCGGGGGACACAGCGGGACACAGTGGTACACAGCGGGGACAGTGCGGGAACACAGCCGGACACAGCGGTGACACAGCGGGGACACTCCAGGAGACAGCGGGGTCACAGCGGGACATATCGGGGGACAGCAGGGACACATCGGGTCACAGCGGGACACAGTGGGACACAGCGGGGGGACAGCGGGGACACAGCGGGGACACAGTGGGTGACTGCGGGGACACAACGGGACAAAGCGGGACACAGCGGGACACAGCAGGGTCACAGAGAGGACACAGCGCGACACATCGTGGACACAGCGGGGACACAGCGGGGGACACAGTGGATCAAATCGGGGACACAGCGGCGACACAGAGGGGACACAGTAGGACACAGGGTGACACAGCGGGACACAGCGGGGACACAGCTAGGACACAGTGGGACACAGCAGGACACAGCGAGACACAGCAGGGACAGAGCAGGGACACTCAATGGGACAGCGGGGACACAGTGGGACACAGCGGGGACACAGGGGGGACACAGCGGGGGAATCAGTGGGGAACACAGCGGGACACAGCGGGGACACAGTTGGACACAGCGGGATACACAGCGGGACAGATCGGGGACACAGTGGGACACAGCAGGGGACACAACGGGGGACACAGCGGGACACAGCGGGGGACAGAGCGAGGACACAGCGGGGACACAGCGGGGACACAGCGGGACACAGCGGGACACAGCGGGTAACACAGCAGGACACAGCGGGGGACACATAAGGACACAGTGGGGGACACAGTGAGGACACAGAGGGAAACAGTGGGACACATTGAGGCACAGCAGGGACACAGCAGGAGAACCAGCGGGAAACAGCGTGGACACAGCGAGGACACAGCTGGACACAGCGTGTTACACAGGGGGACATAGCGGTGACATAGTGAGGACACAGCGGGATACAGCAGGACACAGCGGGACACAGCCGGGGACACAATGGGACACAGCGGGACACGGCGGGACACAGCGTGGGACACAGCGGGACATAGACGACACAGCGGCGACACACCTGGAACACAGCTGGACACAGCGGGATTAACAGTGGGACACAGCGGGGACACAGCGAGGACACAGCGGGATAGAGCTGGGGACACAGCGGGACACAGCGGGACACAGCGGGGGACACAGCGTGACACAACGGGGGACACAGCTGGACACAGCTGGGGACACAGCGAGGACACAGCGGGACACATTGGGGACACAGAGGAAACACAGACCGGTACACAGCGGGACACATCGGGGGACACAGCGGTACACGTCGGGGACACAGCGGGGACTCAGCGGGGGACACAAAGTGGGACAAACTGGGAAACCACGGGAAACAGCGGGACACACCGGGACACAGCGGGGACACAGCGGTGACACAGCAAGTCACAGCGGGGACACAGCGGGGGACACAGCGGGGGAATCAGTGGGGAACACAGCGGGACACAGCGGCGACACAGTTGGACACAGGAGATCCACAGCGGGACAGATGGGGGACACAGCGGGACACAGCGGGACACAGAGGGACACAGCGGGACACAGCGGGGACACAGCGGAGACACAGCGGGGACACAGCGGAGACACAGCGGAGACACAGAAGTGGACACATTGGGACACAGCGAGAAACAGCGGGACACAGCGGGACACAGCGGAGTACACAGCGGGACACAGCAGGGACACAGAAGGACACAGTGGGGACACAGCAGGATACAGCGGGGACACAGTGGGACACAGCGGGGAAAAAGCGGGGCACAAAGCAGGGGACACAGCAGAGGACACAGCGGGACACAGTGGTACACAGTGGGGACGGAGCGGGAACACAGTGGGACACAGCGGGACACAGCGGGGACATTCCAGGGGACAGCGGGGACACAGCGGGATACATCGTGGGACAGCAGGGACACAGCGGGTCACAACGGGACACAGCGGGACACAGCGGGGGGACAGCGGGGACACAGCGGGACACAGCGGGGGGACAGTGGGGGACAGCGGGGACACAACGGGACACAGCGGGACACATCAGGGACACAGCAGGGTCACAGCAGGACACAGACGACTCAGCGGGACACAGCGGGACACACCGGGGGATACAGCGGGACACAGCTGGTGACACAGCGGGGACACAGCGGGACACAGCGGGGCACAAAGTGGGGGACACAGCAGAGGACACAGCGGGACACAGTGGTACACAGTGGGGACGGAGTGGGAACACAGCGGGACACATCGGGGACATTCCAGGGGACAGCGGGGACACAGCGGGATACATCGGGGGACAGCAGGGACACAGCGGGTTACAACGGGACACAGCGGGACACAGCGGTGGGACAGCTGGGACACAGCGGGACACAGCGGGGACAAAGTGGGGGACAGCTGGGACACAGCGGGACACAGCGGGGACAAAGTGGGGGACAGCAGGGACACAACGGGACACAGCGGGACACATCAGGGACACAGCAGGGTCACAGCGGGACACAGACGACACAGCGGGACACAGCGGGACACACCGGGGGATACAGCGGGACACAGCTGGGGACACAGCGGGGACACAGCAGGACACAGCGGGGAAACAGCGGGGCACAAAGCGGGGGACACAGCAGAGGACACAGCGGGACACAGTGGTACACAGTGGGGCCGGAGCGGGAACACAGCGGGACACAGCAGGACACAGCGGGGAAATTCCAGGGGACAGCGGGGACACAGCGGGATACATCGGGGGACAGCAGGGACACAGCGGGTCACAACGGGACACAGCGGGGGGACAGCGGGGACACAGAGGGACACAGCAGGATACACAGTGTGAGACAGCGGGGACACAGCGAGGACACAGCGGGACACAGAGGGACAGAGCGGGGACACAGAGGGACACAGCGAGACACAGCGGGACACAGCGGGGGACACAGCAGGACACAGCTGGTGACACAGCGAGGACACAGCGGGACACATTGTGGACAGCAGGACACCGCGGGGTCACATCGGGACCCAGCGGGGCACACAGCGGGAAACAGCGGCACACAGCTGGACTCATTGGGGGACATAGCGAGATACAGCGGGGGACACAGCGACACACGGCGGGGGACACAGCGGAGACACATCGGGACACAGCGGGGAACACAGCGGGACACAGCGGGACACAGTGGGGACACAGCAGGGACACAGCGGGACACAGTGGGGACACAGAGGGGACACAGCAGGACATAGCGGACACAGCGGGGGACACAGCGAAGACACAGCGGAACACAGCGGAACAAAGTGGGACACAGCGGGGACACAGCGGGGGACACAGTGGGTAAACAGCTGGACACATTGGGCCACAGCGGGACACAGCGAGACAGTGTGGGACACAGCGGGACACAGCTGGGGACAAAGAGGGGGGACATAGCGGGACACAGCGGGGGACACAGATAGGACACAGCGGGACATAGCGGGACACAGCGAAGGACACAGCGGGAACCAGCAGGGGACAGAGCGGGGGACACAGCGGGGACACAGAGGGACACAGCGGGGGACACAGCGGGGACACAGCTGGGACACAGCAGGACACAGCAGGAACACATAGGGAAACAGCGGGGAGACATCGGGACACAGCGGGGGACCCAGCGGGGATACAGCTGTGACACTGCAGGACACAGCGGGGACACATCGGGACACAGCGGTGGACACAGCGGGACACAGCGGGACACAGCGGAGGACACAGCGGGGACACAGCTGAGACACAGCAGGACACAGCGGGGACACAAGGGACACAGTTGGGACACAGCGGGACACAGCGGGGAACACAGCGGGGGACACAGCGGGACATAGCGGGGACACAGCCGGGACACAGCAGGACACAGCGGGACACTGCGGGGGACACAGCAAGGATATAGCGGGACACAGCGGGACTCGTGGGACGCAGCAGGGACACAGCGGGGGACACAGCGGGGAAACAGCGGGACACAAGGGGACACAGTGGGGGACACAGCGGGAAACAGCTGGGACACATTGGGACACAGCGGGGGACACAGCGGGATACAGCAGGGACACATCGGGACACAGCGGGGGACACAGCAGGACACAGCGGGGACACATCGGTACACAGCGGGAGACACAGCTGGACACCGCGGCACACAGCGGGACACAGCGGGGACTCAAGGGACATAGCGGGACACAGCGTGACACTGCGGGACACAGCGGGGGACACAGCAGGACACAGCGGGACACAGCGGGGAACACAGCGAGACACAGCGGGGGACACAGCTGGGACACATCAGGACACAGCCGGACACATTGGGGGACACAGCTTAACACAACTGGATACACGGTGGGACACAGCGTGGACAGAGCGAGGACACAGCGGGACACTGCGGGGGACACTGCAAGGATATAGCGGGACAAAGCGGGACTCGTGGGACACAGCGTGGACACAGCAGGGGACACAGCGGGGAAACAGCGGGACACAAGGGGACACAGTGGAGGACACAGAGGGACACAGCTGGGACACATCGGGACACAGCGGGGACACAGCGGGACTCAGCGGGACACAGAGGGGACTCAGCGGGACACAGCGGGGGACACAGCAGGACACAGGGGGGACACATCGGTATAAAGCGGGGGACCCAGCGGCACACAGCGGGACAGAGGGTGGGACACAGCAGGACACAGCGGAGGACACAGCGAGAAACAGTGGGGGACACAGCAGGGACACATCAGGACAGAGCCGGACACATCGGGGGACACAGCTTAACACAGCGGGATACACGGCGGGACACACCGGGGACAGAGCGAGGACACAGAGGGACACAGCGGGGACACATCGGGACACAGTGGGGGACACAGCGGGACACAGGGAGACACACTTGGGACACAGCGGGACACAGCGGCACACAGCTGGACACAGCGGGGACACAGCGGGACACAGCGGGGCACACAGCGAAACACAGCGGGGGAAACAGCGGGGACACATCGGGACAGAGCGGGGGACACAGCGGGACACATCGGGGACACAGCGGGACTCAGCGGGACACAGAGGGGACACAGCAGGACACAGCGGGGGACACAGCGAGAAACAGCGGGGGACACAGCAGGGACACATCAGGACACAGCCAGACACAACGGGGGACACAGCTTAACACAGCGGGATACAAGGCGGGACACACAGGGGACGGAGCGAGGACACAGAGGGACACAGCGGGGACACATCGGGACACAGGGAGACACACATGGGACACAGCGGGACACAGCGGCACACAGCTGGACACAGCGGGGGAAACAGCGGGGACACATCGGGACACAGCGGGGGACACAGCGGGAGACATCGGGGACACAGCGGGACTCAGCGGGACACAGAGGGGACACAGCGGGACACAGCGTGGGACACAGCAGGACACAGCGGGGGACACAGAGAGAAACAGCGGGGGACACAGCAGGGACACATCAGGACACAGCCAGACACATCGGGGGACACAGCTTAACACAGCGAGATACACGGCGGGACACACCGGGGACGGAGCGAGGACACATCGGGACACAACAGGGGACACAGCTGGACACAGCGGCACACAGCTGGACACAGTGGGGGACACAGCGGGACACAGCGGGGGACACAGGGAGAAACAGCAGGGGAAACAGCGGGGACACATCGGGACACAGCTGGGGACACAGCGGGACACAGCTGGACACAGCAGGGACACAGCTGGGACACAGCGGGGACACAGCGGGGACACAGCAGGACATAGCGGGACACTGCGGGGGAACAGCGAGGACACAGAGAGAACACAGCGTGACACAGTGGGACACAGCGGGGACACAATGGGGACACAGCGGGGGACACAGCGGGACACAGCGGAGGACACAGCGGGAACCAGCGGAGGACACATCAGGAAACAGCGGGGGACACAGTGGGGCACACAGCGGGGACACAGCGGAAAACAGCGGGAGACACAGCGGGGACACAGCTGGGACACAGCAGAAAACACCGATGACACATCGGGACACAGCGGGGGAAACAGGGGGACACAGCGGGACACTGGGGACCACAGGGGGACACAGCGGGACACATCGGGGGACACAGCGGGGAAACAGCGGGACACAGCGGGACACTCTGGGGGATACAGAGGGACACAGCTGGGACACATTGGGACTCAGCGGGGGACACAGCGGGACTCAGCGGGACACAGCAGGGACACATCGGGACACAGAGGGGGACACAGCAGGACACAGCGTGGACACATCGGTACACAGCGGGGGACACAGCAGGACACAGCGGCACACAGCAGGATACAGCGGGACACAGCGGTGACACAGGGGACATAGCGGGACACAGCGGGACACAGCAGGGGACACAGCGGGGGACACAGCGGGGGACACAGCAGGTCACAGCGGGACACAGCGGGGGACACAGCGAGACAGAGCGGGGGACACAGCTGGGACACATCAGGACACAGCCGGACACATCGGGGGACACAGCTTGACAGAGTGGGCTACAAGGTGGGACACAGCGGGGACAGAGCGAGGACACAGCGGACACAGCGGGACACATCGGGACACAGCGGGACACAGGGGGTCACAGGGGACATAGCGGGACACAGTGGGACACAGCGGGACACAGCGGGGGACACAGCGGGGGATACAGCAGGACACAGCGGGACACAGACGGACACTGCGGGGACACAGTGAGGACACAGCGGGACACAGCGGGAAGCGGGACACAGTGGGACACAGCGGGGACACAGCGGGGGACACAGCGGGGAAACAGCGGGACACAGTGGGGGACAGAGCGGGACACAGAGTGGGACCCAGCTGGACATAGCTGGGGACACTGCAGGAGACATAACTGGACACAGCGGGGTACACAGCGAGGACACAGCAGGACACAGCGGTACAGAGCAGGACACAACAGGGACACCACTGAGGACACAGCGGGACACAGCAGGGGACACAGCGGGGACACAGCGGGGTACACAGGGGGGGACATCGGGGACACAGCGGGGACACAGCCGGACACAGCAGTACACAGTGGGGGACTCAACAGGACACAACGTGGGACACAGCGGGACACAGCGGGGATCCAGCGGGACACAGTGGGGAACACAGAGGGGACACAGCGGAACACAGCAGGGGACACAGCAGGAAACAGTGGAGGAGACAGCGGGATCCAGCGGGGGACACAGCGGGACACAGAGGGGGACACAGCGAGACACAGAGGGGGACACAGCGAGACGCAGCGGGACACAGCGGGACACAGCGGGGACACAGCGGGACACATCGGGGGACAAAGCTTGACATAGCAGGATACACGGCGGGACACAGCGGGGATACAGCAAGGACACATCGGGACACAGCCGGACACATCGGGACACATCGGGACACAGCGGGGACACAGGGGACACAGCGCGACACAGTGGGACACAGCGGGACACAGCGGGGGACACAGCGGGGGACACAGCGGGGAAACAGAGGGACACAGCAAGACACAGCGGGGGACACAGCGGGACACAGTGGGCACACAGCGGGACACAGCAGGAGACAGCGGGGACAAAGAGGGGACACAGCGGGACACAGCGGGACACTGCGGGGGACACAGCAAGGACACAGCAGGACAAAGCGGGACACAGTGGGACACAGCGGTGACACAGCGGGGGACACAGCGGGGAAACAGGGGACACAGCGGGACACATCAGGACACAGCGAGACACAGCGGGGACAAAGGGGACATAGCGGGACACAGTGGGACACAGCGGGACACAGCGGGTGACACAGCGGGGGATACAGCAGGACACAGCGGGACACAGCCGGACACTGCGGGGACACAGCGAGGACACAGCAGGACACAGCGGGACACCGTGGGACACAGCGGGGACACAGCGGGGGACACAGCGGGGAAACAGCGGGACACAGTGGGCGACACAGCGGGACACAGAGTGGGACCCAGCTGGACATAGCTGGGGACACTGCGGTGGACATAACTGGACACAGCGGGGGACACAGGGAGGACACAGCGGGACACAGCGTAATACAGGGGGACACAACGGGGACACAGCGGGGGACACAGAGAGAACACAGCGTGACACAGCGGGATACAGCGGGGACACAATTTGGACACAGCGGGGTACACAGCGAGGACACAGCAGGACACAGCGGGACACAGCGAGACAGAGCAGGACACAACAGGGACACCACTGGGGACACAGCGGGACACAGCAGGGGACACAGCGGGGACACAGCGGGGTACACAGGGGGGGACAGCGGGAACACAGCGGGGACACAGCCGGACACAGCAGTACACAGCGGGGGACTCAGCAGGACACAACGTGGGACACAGCGGGACACAGTGGGGATCCAGCGGGACACAGCGGGGAACACAGAGGACACAGCGGAACACAGCATGGGACACAGCAGGAAACAGTGGAGGAGAAAGCGGGATCCAGCGGGGGACACAGCGGGACACAGAGGGGGACACAGCGAGACACAGAGGATGACACAGAGAGATGCAGCGGGACACAGCGGGACACAGCGGGGACACAGCGGGACACATCGGGGGACAAAGCTTGACACAGCGGGATACACGGCGGGACACAGCGGGGATAGAGCAAGGACACATCGGGACACAGCCGGACACATCGGGACACATCGGGACACAGCAGGGACACAGGGGACACAGCGCGACACAGAGGGACACAGCGGGACAGAGCGGGGGACACAGCGGGGAAACAGAGGGACACAGCAAGACACAGCGGGGGACACAAGGGGACACAGTGGGCACACAGCGGGACACAGCAGGACACAGCGGGAACAAAGAGGGGACACAGCGGGACACTGCGGGGGACACAGCAAGGACACAGCAGGACAAAGCGGGACACAGTGGGACACAGCGGTGACACAGCGGGGGACACAGCGGGGAAACAGGGGACACAGCGGGACACAGCGGGTCACAGGGGGGACACAGCGGGGACACAGCAGGAACACAGCGGGACACAGCGGGACACAGCGGGGACACAGCGGGACACAGCGGGACACAGCGGGGACACAGCTGGACACAGCGGGACACTGCGGTGGACGCAGCAAGGACACAGCGGGACAAAGCCAGCACAGTGGGACACAGCGGGGACACAGCGGGGGACACAGCGGGAAAACAGCGGGACACAGCGGGACACAGGGGGGGACACAGCGGAACACAGCGGGACACAGCGAGGAACACAGCGGTACACAGCGGGACACATCGGGACACAGCGGGACTCAGCGGGGACACAGTGGACACAGCGGGACAGAGCGGGACACAGAGGGACACAGCGGGGGACACAGCGGGGACACAGCGGGACACAGCGGGGGACACAGCGGGGGGCACAGGGGGGGACAGCGGTTACACAGCGGGGACAGAGCGCAACACAGCGGGACACAGCAGGGGACTCAACGGGACACTGCGTGGGACACAGCGGGACACAGCAGGGACCCAGCAGGATCCAGCAGGGGATACAGAGTGGACATAGCGGGACACAGCATGGGACAGAGCAGATCACAGTGGAGGACACAGCGGGATCCCACAGGGGACAGAGCCTGGGACAAAGCGGCGGACACAGCGAGACTCAGCGCGGAACACAGAAGGGACACATCAGGACACAGCCGGACACATCGGGGGCCACAGATTGACACAGCGGGATACACGGCGGAACACAGCGGGGACAGAGCGAGGACACAGCGGGACACAGCGGGGACACATCGGGACACAGCGGGCTACACAGCGGGACACAGCGGGACACAGCGGGGGACACAGCGGGGACTCAGCTGGGACACAGCAGGACACAGCGGGGACACATCGGGACACACCGGGGGACACAGCGGGACACAGCGGCACACAGCTGGACACAGCGGGCGACACAGCCGGACACAGCTGGGGACACAGTGAGACACAGCGGGGGACACAGTGGGGAAACAGCGGGACACAGCGGGACACAGGGGGGGACACAGCGGGACACAGCGGGACACATCGGGACACAGCGGGACACAGCAGGACACAGCGGTGACACAGTGGACACAGCGGGACACAGAGGGACACACCTGGGGACACAGCGGGGACACAGCGGGGACACAGCGGGGACACAGCGGGGGACTCAGCGGTACACAACGTGGGACACAGCGGGACACAGCAGGGACACAGCAGCATCCAGCAGGAGACACAGTGTGGACACAGCGGGACACAGAATGGGACAGAGCAGGGCACAGTGGAGAACACATCGGGATCCAGCAGCGGACAGAGCCGGGGACAAAGCGGGGGACACAGCGAGACACAGCGGGGGACACAGAAGGGACACATCAGGACACAACCGGACACATCGGGGGCCACAGCTTGACACAGCGGGATACAAGGCGGGACACAGCGGGGACAGAGCGAGGACACAGCGGGACACAGCGGGGACATATCGGGACACAGAGGGGGACACAGCGGGTCACAGCGGGACACAGCGGGGGACACAACGGGGACACAGCTGGGACACAGCAGGACACAGGGGGACACAGCTGGACACACCGGCAGACACAGCTGGACACAGCGGGGGACTCAGCGAGACACAGCGGGGGACACAGCGGGGACACAGCGGGAAACATCGGGTGACACAGCTTGACACAGCGGGATACATGGCAGGACACAGCGGGGACACAGTGAGGACACAGCAGGACACATCGGGACACAGCGGGAGACCGCAGGGACACAGGGTACACAGTGGGACACAGCGGGACACAGCAGGGAACACAGAGGGGATACAGCTGGGACACAGCAGGACAAAGCGGGGACACATCGGGACACAGCGGGACACAGCAGGACACAGCGAGGGACCCACGGGGACACAGCGGGTCACATCGGGGGACACAGCGAGATACACGGCAGGACACAGCAGGGACACAGCGAGGACAGAGCGGGACATATCGGGACACAGTTGGACACAAGGGGGACACTGGGGACACATTGGGACCCAGGGGACAAAGCAGGACACAGCGGGGACACAGCGGGGACACAGCATGACACAGCGGGGACACAGCAGGACACAGCGGGGGACAAAGCGAGACACACCGGAACACAACGGGACACAGTGGGGACAGAGCGAGGACACAATGGGGACACAGCCGGGACACAGTGGGACACAGCGCGGACACAGCGGGACACAGCGGGGACTCAGCGGGGGACACAGTGGGGGAAACAGAGCTGGACACAGCGGGGAACACAGCGGGACACAGCGGGGACAAGGTGGACACAGCGAGATACAGAGCGGGGGAATAAGCGGGGACACAGCGGGGACACAGCGGGGGACACAACTCGGGAACGAGTGGGGAACACAGCGGGACACACCGGGGACACAGTTGGACACAGCGGGATACACAGCGGGACACATCGGCGATACAGCGAGGACACAGCGAAGACACAGCGGGACACAGCGGGACACAACGGGACACAGCGGGACGCAGCGGGGGACACAGGGAACAAAGCGGAGAACACAGCGCGACACAGCGGGGACACAGCATGACACAGTGGGGACACAGCGGGGACACAGCGGGATACAGTGGGGACACAGCGGGACACAGCGGGGACACAGCGGGGACCACAGCGGGGGAAACAGTGGGGGACACAGCAGGGAACACAGCGGGACACAGCGGGGACACAGCTGGACACAGCGAGATACACAGGGGGACACAGCGGGGACAGAGCAAGGACACAGCGGTACACTTCGGGACACAGCAGGACACATCGGAACACAGTGGGAACACAGCGGGGACACAGCAGCGGACACAGCGGGACACAGCAGGACACAGCGGGACACAGCGGGGGACAGAGGGGAGGAAACAGCGGGTGACACAGCGGGACACAGCAGGAACACAGCAGGACACAGTGGGGACACAGCGATGAGAGACCGGGATACAGCGGGGACACAGGGGTCACAGCGGAGCCACAGCGGGACACAGCGGGGGACACAGCGGGGGAATCAGTGGGGAACACAGCGGGACACAGCGGGGACACAGTTGGACACAGCGGGATACACAGCGGGACACATCGGGGACACAGCAAGGACACAGCGAGGACACAGCGGGACACAGCGGGACACAAGGGGACACAGCGGGGGACACAGGGGACACAGCGGAGAACACAGCGGGACACAGCGGGGACACAGCGGGACACTGCGGGGGACACAGCTAGGACATAGCTGGACAGCGGGACACGTGGGACACAGCGGGGACACAGCGGGTGACACAGTGGGGAAACAGCGGGACAAAGCGGGACACTGTGGGGTATACAGAGGGACACAGCTAGGACACATTGGGACACAGCAGGGGACACAGCGGGACTCAGCGGGACACAGCAGGGACACATCGGGACACAGCGGGAGACACAGCAGGACAGAGCGGGGACACAGCGGTACACAGCGGGGGACACAGCGGGACCCAGCGGCCCACAGCGGGACACAGCGTGGGACACAGCAGGACACAGCGGGGGACACAGCGAGACACAGCGGGGGACACAGCAGGGACACGTCAGGACACAGCCGGACACATCGGGGGACACAGCTTGACACAGCGGGATACACCGCAGGACACAGCGGGGACAGAGCGAGGACACAGCGGGACACAGCGGGACACAGCGGGACAAAGCGAGACACAGCGTGGATACAGGGGACATAGCGGGACACAGCGGGACACAGCGCGGGACACAGCGGGGGACAAAGCAGGACACAGCGGGACATAGCCGGACACTGCGGGGGACACAGCGAGGACACAGCGGGACACAGCGGGACACAGTGGGACACAGTGGGGACACAGCGGGGGACACAGCGGGGAAACAGCGGGACACAGTGAGGGACACAGCGGGACACAGCGGGACACAGAGTGGGACACATCGGGACATAGCTGGGGACACTGCGGGGGACATAGCGGGACACAGCGGGGGACACAGGGAGGACACAGCGGGACACAGCGGAATACAGGGCTCACAACGGGGACACAGCGGGGGACACAGAGAGAACACAGTGGGACAGAGCGGGACACAGCAGGGACACCACTGGGGACACAAGGGGACACAGAGGGGGACACAGTGGGGACCCAGCGGGACACAGCGTGGGACACAGCGAGGACACGGCGGGAACACAGTAGGACACAGCGGCGGACTCAGCAGGACACAACGTGGGACACAGCAGGACACAGCAGGGACCAAGCGGGCCACAGCGGGGGACACAGAGAGGACACAGCGGGAAACAGCATGGGACACAGCGGGACACAGCGGGGACAAAGAGGGGACACAGCGGGACACAGCGGGACACAGCGGGGGACACAGCAAGGACACAGAGGGACAAAGCGTGACACAGTGGGACACAGCGGGGACATAGCGGGGGACACAGCGGGGAAACAGCGGGACTCAGCGGGACTCAGCTGGGGACACAGCAGGACACAGCCGGACACAGCGTGGGACACAGTGGGACACAGCGGGACACAGCGGGACACAGCGGGACACAGTGGGACACAGCGGTTACACAGGGGACACAGCATGACACATCGGGACACATCGGGACAAAGCGGGACATGGCGGGACACAACGGGGGACACAGCGAGGACCCAGCGAGGACACAGCGGGACACAGCGAGACACATCGGGGACACAGTGGGGACACAGCCCAAGACACAGCAGGACACAGCGGTGGACACTGCGGGACACGGCGCGGACACTGCGGGGACTCAGAGGGGAACACAGCGGGGGACAAACCGGGACACCAGGAGAAACAGCGGGACACACCGGGACACAGCTGGGAAACAGCAGGGACAAAGCTGAGGACACAGCGGGACACAGCGGGGGACACAGCGAGGACACAGCGGGACACAGCAGGACACATTGGGGACAGAGCGGGGACACAACGGGGGACACAGCGAGGACACAGCGGGACACAGCGGGGACACAGTGGGGACTCAGCGGGGGACACAGCGGGGGACAAACCGGGACACCACGGGAAACAGCGGGACACAGCCAGACACAGCAGTGACACAGCGGGGACACAGCGGGGGACACAGCAGGACACAGCGGGGGACACAGCGAGGACACAGCGGGGCACAGCGGGACACATTAGGGACACAGCGGGGACACAGCGCTGACTCAGTGGGGGACACAGCCGGGGACAAACCGCGACACCACGGGAAACAGCCGGAAACACCGGGACACAGCGGGGACACAGCGGGGACAAAGCTGGGGACACAGCGGAACACAGCGGGGGACACAGCAGGACACCGCGGGACACATTGTGGACACATCGGGGACACAGCCCTGGACACAGAGGGACACAGCGGGGGACACAGCGAGGACACAGCGGGACACAGCGGGACACCTCGGGACACGGCGGGGACACAGCCTGGGATACAGCGAGACACAGCGGAACACAGCGAGGACACAGCCGGGACACAGCTGGACACAGCCTGATAACCAGCGGGACACAGCGGGGGACAGCAGGGACACAGCGGGTCACAGCATGTACTCAGCTGGGACACATCAGGACACAGCGGGGACACATCGGGACACACCGGGGGACACAGCGGGACACAGCGGCACACAGCTGGACACAGCGGGTGACACAGCCGGACACAGCTGGGGACACAGTGAGACACAGCGGGGGACACAGCGGGGACACATGGGGACACAGCGGGACACAGCTGGGCACTGCGGGAGACACAGCTGGACACAAAGGGGGACACAGCGAGGACCCAGCGAGGACACAGCGGGACACAGCAAGACACATCGGGGACACAGTGGGGACACAGCCCAAGACACAGCAGGACACAGCGGTGAACACAGCGGGACACGGCGCAGACACTGCGGGGACTCAGAGGGGAACACAGCGGGGGACAAACCGGGACACCACGGGAAACAGCGGGACACACCGGGACACAGCGGGGAAACAGCAGGGACAAAGCTGGGGACACAGCGGGACACAGCAGGGGACACAGCGAGGACACAGCGGGACACAGCAGGACACATTGGGGACAGAGCGGGGACACAACGGGGGACACAGCGAGGACACAGCGGGACACAGCGGGGACACAGTGGGGACTCAGCGAGGGACACAACGGGGGACACAGCGGGACACAGCGGGGCACACAGCGGGACACAGCGGGGACTCAGCGGGGGACACAGTGGGGGAAACAGAGCTGGACACAGCGGGGAACACAGCGGGACACAGAGGGGACAAGGTGGACACAGCGAGATACAGAGCGGGGGAATAAGCGGGGACACAGCGGGGACACAGCGGGGGACACAACTCGGGAACGAGTGGGGAACACAGCGGGACACACCGGGGACACAGTTGGACACAGCGGGATACACAGCGGGACACATCGGCGATACAACGAGGACACAGCGAAGACACAGCGGGACACAGCGGGACACAACGGGACACAGCGGGACGCAGCGGGGGACACAGGGAACAAAGCGGAGAACACAGCGCGACACAGCGGGGACACAGCATGACACAGTGGGGACACAGCGGGGACACAGCGGGATACAGTGGGGACACAGCGGGACACAGCGGGGACACAGCGGGGACCACAGCGGGGGAAACAGTGGGGGACACAGCAGGGAACACAGCGGGACACAGCGGGGACACAGCTGGACACAGCGAGATACACAGGGGGACACAGCGGGGACAGAGCAAGGACACAGCGGTACACTTCGGGACACAGCAGGACACATCGGAACACAGTGGGAACACAGCGGGGACACAGCAGCGGACACAGCGGGACACAGCAGGACACAGCGGGACACAGCGGGGGACAGAGGGGAGGAAACAGCGGGTGACACAGCGGGACACAGCAGGAACACAGCAGGACACAGTGGGGACACAGCGATGAGAGACCGGGATACAGCGGGGACACAGGGGTCACAGCGGAGCCACAGCGGGACACAGCGGGGGACACAGCGGGGGAATCAGTGGGGAACACAGCGGGACACAGCGGGGACACAGTTGGACACAGCGGGATACACAGCGGGACACATCGGGGACACAGCAAGGACACAGCGAGGACACAGCGGGACACAGCGGGACACAAGGGGACACAGCGGGGGACACAGGGGACACAGCGGAGAACACAGCGGGACACAGCGGGGACACAGCGGGACACTGCGGGGGACACAGCTAGGACATAGCTGGACAGCGGGACACGTGGGACACAGCGGGGACACAGCGGGTGACACAGTGGGGAAACAGCGGGACAAAGCGGGACACTGTGGGGTATACAGAGGGACACAGCTAGGACACATTGGGACACAGCAGGGGACACAGCGGGACTCAGCGGGACACAGCAGGGACACATCGGGACACAGCGGGAGACACAGCAGGACAGAGCGGGGACACAGCGGTACACAGCGGGGGACACAGCGGGACCCAGCGGCCCACAGCGGGACACAGCGTGGGACACAGCAGGACACAGCGGGGGACACAGCGAGACACAGCGGGGGACACAGCAGGGACACGTCAGGACACAGCCGGACACATCGGGGGACACAGCTTGACACAGCGGGATACACCGCAGGACACAGCGGGGACAGAGCGAGGACACAGCGGGACACAGCGGGACACAGCGGGACAAAGCGAGACACAGCGTGGATACAGGGGACATAGCGGGACACAGCGGGACACAGCGCGGGACACAGCGGGGGACAAAGCAGGACACAGCGGGACATAGCCGGACACTGCGGGGGACACAGCGAGGACACAGCGGGACACAGCGGGACACAGTGGGACACAGTGGGGACACAGCGGGGGACACAGCGGGGAAACAGCGGGACACAGTGAGGGACACAGCGGGACACAGCGGGACACAGAGTGGGACACATCGGGACATAGCTGGGGACACTGCGGGGGACATAGCGGGACACAGCGGGGGACACAGGGAGGACACAGCGGGACACAGCGGAATACAGGGCTCACAACGGGGACACAGCGGGGGACACAGAGAGAACACAGTGGGACAGAGCGGGACACAGCAGGGACACCACTGGGGACACAAGGGGACACAGAGGGGGACACAGTGGGGACCCAGCGGGACACAGCGTGGGACACAGCGAGGACACGGCGGGAACACAGTAGGACACAGCGGCGGACTCAGCAGGACACAACGTGGGACACAGCAGGACACAGCAGGGACCAAGCGGGCCACAGCGGGGGACACAGAGAGGACACAGCGGGAAACAGCATGGGACACAGCGGGACACAGCGGGGACAAAGAGGGGACACAGCGGGACACAGCGGGACACAGCGGGGGACACAGCAAGGACACAGAGGGACAAAGCGTGACACAGTGGGACACAGCGGGGACATAGCGGGGGACACAGCGGGGAAACAGCGG